>NC_056729.1:483462387-483529887 GCF_019279795.1 Protopterus annectens
CCCCAACCTCTGTTTAAAACAAAGAAGTGTCAGCTATTAAGGAACCAAAATATGGGTTCCTTTAAAAGTGGACAGTAAAAGATATCTTTGTAGAATGTGTTCAGTTTGGCTTACCTTTGCAGCATGACGGTCTGAAACAAATCAACATAACTTTGATGGTGGCTTTTTGAGCATCCTGAGAGTGTTGCCACTGTGTTAGCCCTATATTCCTTCTGCCTAGTCACAGTACACTACTTCTGGGGGGATCCATGATGCAGATATAACCATCAGCTGCACTGGTGCCACCCATACTGCCACAGCTCCAAACCCTGGTACTACCCCCTAATTTCAGGACTACTGGTGGAGAGGGGAGAAGAAATTGATAACAGCAATGTACACCAGTAGTATGCCCTTAGCCGGGACCACTGCTGAAGTGGAAAGGGGGCAGGATAGAGGTGTCATGGGAGAGGAATGGCACCTACAGCATCATTCATGCGTATAGCCTGTTTTTTTACTAAGCTCTAACTACCTACCCCTATGTGCTGAAAAAAATGTTGTGTTAGGCTTGAAGAGAAATAGGGAGTGGCTATGACTGCATGACCTAGTCCCTGGATCTCTAGGACAGTTACACTTCTCTGTCCTCCTTCCCTGCCCCACCAACCTGTCATCCTTTTTCAAGCTCCAGTCTCTGCCACAGCTCTTTAGGGGGACATCTGACATGTTCCCACCCATCCAGGACAGAAGCACCCAACTCCCTGTATTGTTGTCATGCACTTGAGCCACTAAATTAACTCAGCTCACCTGGGCCAAAGTCAGGGATTTATCACTCGATGCCAACAGTGAGGTGGCCATAGCATCCTAGTTAAAGAACAGGTGCAAATTCTGCAGTCTATCACAGAGAGTAAGCTGTTGAGGCACTGTGCTTTCCTGCAAGTCTTCTATGAGCTTTATGAGTTCACTTTAACACTTGGTTACAAATATTGCAGCTTGAATTATTTTCCTTGAGAAGTAACTTTCAGACATTTTACTCTACTGCACCAGATATAGTATGCTATGCGTGCAGTATTTTGGGCAGGTATTCCTATCGGGCGCTAGAATCCGCCACATAACACAAGCACTCGGGTCACTCCACAGCAAGTACAAATATGACACAGTCATTGTCCATGCTGGTGTGAACGACCTGAGACGTACCTCCCTGGACTACATGAAAAGAGACATAGAGGAGCTCTCTGATTATGTAGCCCAGACAGGTATGACCCTGACCCTGAGCAGTATCCTTCCTTCACCAAGAATGATGCCACAACATAGAGACAAGATGATCAGCTTTAACAATTGGCTTAATTTCTGGTGGGGGATCCAGTGTCTGTCTGCCTGGGATGACATGCTTGACAAGCCACGCTGCTTCGCAAGGGACGGCTTGCACCTGTCACCCCTGGGATTCGGATATTGGCTAAGGCTCTTGCCACCCCATAGTGCCTTTTTAGGCAAGGCTCAAATTCTAAACCTACCACCCTAGAAAACAAAAATGGGAAGAAACTAAGGGTAATGCTGCTCAATGCCAGAAGTCTAAATCTCAAAATGCACGCACTCGAGGCCCTTCTCAGTATGGAGAACATCGATGTCTGTGCTGTAACTGAAACCTGGTTCAAGGCTCCTGAGAGCACCCCGGCACTATCAGGTTTTACCTCATATCATGCGTTCCGGCCCCAAAACCCGGACCACACCACAAAAGGAGGGGGTGTATCCATATTCATCAAGGATACCCACACCTCTAGGTTGGTGGCAACGCATGAAGCATCGGAAGCCATCCAGGTGCAATTAACCATAGGCAAAACTTCTCTACAATTTGTAGCATGCTAAAGGCCACCCTCTCAAACTCAGGAACCCCACACAGCCTTCCTGAAGACACTGGAGGGTATAAATGTATCTCCAAACACCATTATATTGGGTGACTTCAACTACCCAAATATAGACTGGGAACATTACTCAAGCCCCAACTTTTTAGCCCAAAGGTTCCTGGAGTTCATAAATTCAAATGCCATGGAACAACTAGTCACCATTCCCACAAGAAGAGAAAATATACTAGATCTCATCATCACAAACATGGGGACAAAATGCTCCACACCGGAAGTATATCCCTCATTGGTGAGATCAGATCATAAACTAATCTCACTGGAAATTCACATCCCGCCCCACCCCAAACAAAAAAAGACCACAGTGAAGAACTTCTCTAAAGCAAACTTCACACTACTCAAGACTGGTGTGGTATCCTTCAAGGCCCCCGAGCCAGTGGAAACTACAACCCAAGCTGCGGAAGCCCTTACAAATGCCTTCTACAAACACCTCCAGGACTGCATGGATCAGGCAATCCCTAATAAAACCAAGACTCTTTCCACCAAGGGCAAACGTCCAGTCTGGTGGACCCCGGCCATAAACAAACTTTACAATAAGAAGAGAAAGCTGTTACATGATAGAGCAAAATCCATAAAAGAGAAGACACCCTTGATCATTATTAGTAAAAAAATACGAGCACTCATAAAATCATCCAAGGCCAACTTTGAGAGAAAAATTGCCATAGATTCAAAAGACAATCATAAGGCCTTCTTCAGCTATGTTAGAAACCTGGGTGGAATCTCCCAGATATGCTCAGAATTAGTCCAAAATGATACAAAAATCACTGAACCCACAGACATTGCCAACATACTGGTGGACAGGTTCAGTGCAAACTTCACCCCCCTCTCCCCCCCAAAAGGAGAGATAACAATCCCAGCGGAGTGTAGCCTCCCAGACATCTCAAATGCGCAGGTAAAAGCTGCTCTCTCTAAAGCTAAAAACACAGCCTCAATGGGACCAGATGGTGTCCCCGGCTGTGTGCTACACAAACTCAATGAGGAACTAAACCAGCACATAAGGCAGCTGTTTAATCTTAGCCTTACCACAGGATACGTGCCCAAGGAGTGGCGTACGGCAACTGTGGTCCCACTCCACAAAGGCGGTGCCTCTACGGACCCTGGTAATTACCGCCCCATAAGCTTAACAAGCCTGGTCTGCAAAGCTATGGAGAGGATCATAATGGAACTCATAAACAAAGACATAGGGGACTTGCAGACATTGGACCCGACCCAGTTTGGCTTTGTCAAGGGCAGATCATGCCTTTTGAACTTGGTCGACTTCTTCGAAACAGTCGCCAAGGCCACTGATGAGGGAAAGGCAGTCCATACAGCCTACCTTGACCTTGCAAAAGCTTTCGACACAATACCCCACTCAGGTATTATAGAAACTTACCAGCTTAAATGTAAACCCATATGTCACAAGATGGGTTGCAAACTGGCTAAAGGACAGAACCCACAGGGTCAGAGTTGCTGGCACCATGTCAGACTCCAAGCCGGTCACAAGTGGTGTCCCACAGGGCTCAGTCCTTGGCCCCTGTTGTTCGGCATCTACTTCTCAGAAGTACAGGCAAACATAGGAGGACTATGGCTGACAAAGTTTGCAGATGACTGCAAACTGGGCACCATAGTGGAAAGTACATCGGACACAGATATCCTTCAGAGGGGTCTCACGGAAACTGATAGCTGGTGCCAGAGCCATGGCCTGAAGTTAAATGCCAAAATGTATAGTCATACCCTTCGGGAAAAACAAGGTAACCCCAAGCTACCATACAGGTGGCAATCCACTAAGCACAGAAGAGGTTATCAGGGACCTGGGGACCCAGGTTGACAGTGGCCTTTCTTTTGACACTCACATTGCTAAAGTGGTTAGAAAGACCTTCTACATTGCCCACCTGATCATGAAGGGATTCACATCCAGATCAAGTGAGGTCATTGTTCCCCTGTACTCTTCACTTATCAGACCAATGATCGAGTACAATGCCCCATTCGGGATGTATCTCACCCGACACCTGCAGCAATTGGAGAGACCCCAAAAGTTCCTCACCAAAAGGATAAAGGGATTCCAAAATCTGTCATATGCTGCCAGACTGAAGAAACTCCAGCTCTATTCAGTCGCATACCGTCTGCTCAGAGGTGACCTGTGCCTGACATACAAGGCCATGTCCAACCCAGAATTAATGGACATGCTCCACCTCAAAAATCCAAATCTACCAGATCCACTAGAGCAAGCGACTTAAACCTTAGCACGGATATAAATAAGACATGCTGGAGGGATAGATTTGTCACTCAGAGACTCCCTATGCTGTGGAATAAAATCCCGGTCCATGTGTGGCAGAGCACCTCGCTGGCTCTGTTCAAGAGAAATCTTGACCGGTGGATGGGAGATCGTAGGTTTACCCCGGGAATCATCTCTGTGTCACTGCTGGACAGAGGCAAAACAAACTAATGGGCACAACATTTTTTAACATAAGGGGTGGCGTAAGCCACAAAACTTTGGGCTAGGCTTATAAATGCCTTAGGGCAGATAGCCTAGTATAAACCTATGAACCTATGAACCTAAGATATTCCACTGCAGTAACCAATGAACACTAACATGTTTGTAGTGCATAAACTGGCATTTGAGGCAAAATGATCCTACTTACGATTATGTCCAAGATGGGGACATTTGGCTGCTTGGAATGTTATATTATTATTGCCTATCTCTACCACTTTTAGCATTCACTTGTTTTATAACTCAATGACTATTCATCTTTAGTACTGGTAAAACATCAGTAAAAGATTTTATGGTTGTCACATAATGGTATACTGTTTCCATTCTTGCTATACCTTTTGCAGCTTTGTTGAAAAAGACTTAATCCCAAATTGCATGTGGTCTTTAGAACTAGAGTGTTACACTTTTGCCTGCTGTCTTCCTACATTTCAGGTGTCTAGTCTCTCGGTTTCATCTGCTACACTTTACTGCAGTCAAACCTAGGTGGTCTAAGTGTGGATCATATGTCTTGCTCATGGTATATGCTTCAAAGGGAAGCAGTTTTCCCTATTATCTTGTTAATACAGCTGCTGTTACCTTTGTTATTTCAGGGATTCTTTAGGTTTTGATCTCAGATTGCCTTAGCTGACTTAATGATTACACTATCTTGCTTTCTGGCTCTGTTCTATATATTGGATTATTATGACTTTTGCTTTAGAAACTGTCTGATTTTGTTGGTGGAAGCCTCATATTACTTGTAAAGAAAAATGGTCTTCTAGGAAATCAAGACATGGCTGGACTGTTCAGGACTGGGGTTGGCCTTTTTTGCATGTTACTGCTTGGTCTAAATCTGAAAACCTGTCTTCATCCCTATATGGTATGGGCTGGTCTTTCAGTACTTATGCAAAACACTGGGTCTATAATAATGATTGCAGGGTCACTTTAAGTTGTTTGTAAGACTGTCTTCACTTTATAACTTATATGTTTAATACGTCAAAAACCCACTAACTTACAAACTATTGCATGGCATCAAGTGAAACATTAGATGCTGAAGAAAAGTGTTACTGATATCTGCACTGTAAGCTGCAGAACTTGAAAGACATTCAGTGTTATTTATTTTGTTAATTATACAGTTAAGCACGTTTTCATCATTATGTAAATATCTCAATAAGCATGCACTCAGAGATGAATTTCTTGCTGTCATGAGAAAGCTTATATCTAGTTAACAAAAGTGTTCTAACAATATACGTTAAGGTTGCACATTTTCCAAGATTATGGGTTTGTGTACACTATAACATACAGTATTTATGGAGGGACTATGAATGTACTGAATTGCTGTAAAGAACAATTCTTGCTGATAACATTGCCATTTGTACAGTTCTAACACTTTTTACTGTTCACAGATTATTTACATTTGTTTATCTTATACTTTTTAAGTTGATTTTTTCAGAAAATGTTGAGTAATGCAAGTTACTAGAGGTGTGACATTCCACACCACATAGGTGTTAATGAGTTAAAGGGAACCCATAGTTCACAGTATAACAGTTTTGGCATACCCATGGTCCTAAATCCTACCCTTAATAATGAATGAAAAGCAAAGTGCATTGGGTGGGGATGACGGGCAGAGAGCATTGGGTGGGGATGACGGGCAGTTAAGGCCGGTGGGGGGGGGGGGGGGGCAGACAGAAGAAACTGTAAAAATCCTCAGCATTGGTTTTCTGCATCATTAAGCTAGTAGTATTCTCTGAATGACTGCATTTATTTTATTTGTATTTGTTTACTGGGGTAGTAGTGCACTGATCACCACTGACCAATTTCAGGCTCAGCTTGGGTAAATTCCTTCTGTCCTATGTAACAACTGAGTTTTTTTTTTATTACTCACTCAGCTTTATTCATTCTTTATTCTCCTTCACACCTTCCTTTGTCTTCGTTTACTTCTCTATTAATGAAAGCTTTGACGCTTTTTCTTCCTTTAGTAATCAAACTACCAAATACCACACAATACATATTGGTTAAAAACAGACCAGTACTTAATGTTAGGTAATTTGAGTTTGGCACACTTTTTATTACTTCAGACTTAAGACCAGTGTAACAGAAAGTAATTAGCTTGTCTATTAAAACACATCTCATTTTTTTACACACTGTTCCATGCATTTTCTTTCTGGAAGTTAGTGTTTGTTACTCTGGATTTCTCTCACTGTCACTGGTATATAGATACAGTTAATATTTTCTACCAGTTTTGTAAGTCTATCTCTCTTTTTAAGTCATCTGTTGCTCAAAAACTGGAAACATTAAAAGCATGAAATAAAGAAAACAAGTTCAGTTCACAGTACCAGGAAATAATATGAATTACCAAAGTAGAAGGGGTGAAAGCCCAGATTCAGTGCTGGAAAATGTGGCAAACTGGTAGTTCAGAATAAGGCATAAACAGTAGTACATCCAGATCCAGTCTCCTTGAGTTTCCTGAAAGATAAAGAAATACACCTATTATTACTATTATTATTACTACTACTACTATTTACATACTTATATACTTATATCTGAGCATCTGTGAAGTCCAGCTGGGCAAAGCCCATGTACACTGGAGGCCCAGTGAGAAAACCTCTAGGGAACATTCATTTTACATAGATGCGATTACAGATAATTCCACAAAAATGCATGTCACCAGCAAAGTATATACTGTAATAAAAACAGATTCAGAAGAGCAGAAAAAGATGAGGCAATGCAGAAAGCAGATGATAAGATTGGATCAATTTCTGTAGATGATCATTGTGCCAATCAAACAGCTCTACTCTGACAAGGCTGCAAGAGTGGACAAGATCCCAAAAAAAATGGAGAAAGTACTGGACATTGTTGACGTGTCCTGGTTAATGTACCTATTCAATGTTGCATGTAAGGGTAGCACAGTATTTTTAGACTGGCAAATGGGGTAGTGGTCTCCTTATTACTTTATCAGGATGTGTTTCAGTTTTAGAAGGCTCAAGTTCATAATCTCACCGGGAAAGCTAGTGCTATGGCTCTGGAAAGGAAAGCTTGTCCAACAGTTGTGCCTTTGATTCAGATGAAGTAAATCAGATTTCATACAGTAGCTCAGCTTTTGTTCTCTGCAAAGATTGACAATAATATCAATAGATTTAATGGATATGGTGGAAGCATATAACAGCATACCCTGGAATGTCTTTGGGCGAGGGGCTGTGATAGTACAGGGTCCCAGGACTGATGTCATATACCAGTCAGACCCTATATGTGATTTTTGTCCACATTCTCAGCATTAAATCAAAAGCTTTCAGGATGGGCATTGGATTCAGCCAAGGGTGTTGACCTGTCTCCTTTGTTGCTTGTGAGTTTCATTGTACAGATTATAAATATATAGCCAAAGTCTAGAGAGTTGCTCCTTTTGAGGATATGAGGGTTGTTGCTTGCAGATGATGCTGTCCTCTTCATCTTAAATGGCTATGATCTCTGTCATGCAGTGCAGCAATTCACTTCTAAGTGTGAACCAGTTAAAATGGAAATCACCAACTCCAAATCACAGGTCATTGTTTTCTTTTAGAAAAGAGTAGATTGTTCTCTGCATTTGGTGGGAGCAGCCACCTCAGACAGAAAAGGTTAAGTATCTTGGGGGTATGTTTTTAAGTGAAGGTAAATAGGAAGTAGTAGACTGTTCTCTGCATCGGTGGGTAGCAGCTACCTCAGGTGGAAGAGGAAGTATCACTGGGGCTTGTTCATAAGTGAAGATTGACAGAAAAGACTAGGTTGACCTCTGTATTTAAGGGGAGCAGCCATCTCAGTTAGAAAAGGTTAAATGTCTTGAGGTCTTGTTCCTGAATGAAGTAGACGGGACAGGGAGATTACTCAGTGAATGTGTACAGTAATAGCATTACTACAGGTATAGTCCTAGACTGTTATCACCTGCTACAAGGCAAATATTTTAATTTAACAATGACTTTATGTTTCCATCCTTACTTATGTTGATGACCACGGTGCTATTACTGAAATGATGAGATAGTGGATGCAAACAGTGGAAAGTAAAGTTTTTTATGTAAGTTACCATAACAGTAGAAGTTTAATGATTGCTGCTGCAGTACCCCTAGCTATATGGGTTATAGCCTTCCAAGGATATAACAGCTGGCCAGCCTCAAAAACTTCAGGGCATCTTCCACACCCAAACCATTAGTCAGAATGAGCTGAGCTGACTAAAAAGACATGTTTGGGCATGAAGGCCTTCAGAGCTTTCATACCAACTGAAAGAGACAAGCTGAGTCCTGAAAGGCGTTGCATGGAACAGCAGCAAATAAATGTCCACATCCTAATATAAAAATGCACCAAAAATGGGTAGGTGGGTGGAGGGAGGGAGCAGCTACTGTAGCAGTGATCATGTACTATGTTTATCATATTAATCACTGTTGAGGTAGCCTTAGCTACATGGGTAGATTACCTGAAATTACTGCAATTGGGAGGTGGTAGGTGAAGGGTCCAGGATCCCCTAGTGAATTTTCCTAGCAAAGCTTGATCTAGACCTAGAGAAGGGATCAAGGTTGTAGTGCTTTGTAAAAGTATGTACAAAGCACAAAGTTGCTACTTCTATAATACTTCTAAAGTCTAACCTTTCCAAAAAGCCATAGATGAGGCTAAGCCCCTGGTAGGGTGGGCCTGAAACCTACCTGGAATACTTCTGCTGTGGTGAGAATAACAAAAATTAATAGTATCAGAAAACCATTTGGAAATAGTATGTTTTGACACAGGTTGCCTCTTCTTCTTACCTTCTCAAGAAATGAACAACTGATCCAAAGATCTGAAAGATTTTGCTCTGTAAATACAGTACCTGAGTTGTCTGTGGACATCCAAGGCATGGAATATCCTTTTCTCTAATTTATAGGTTCAAGAAAGAAAATGGGGAGATACAGAATTTGGCTTAAAGTAAACTTGGATACCACTTTGGGCATAGAAAAAGGATCAGCACTCAAATAAACTCTTTCTCTGTGGAAAATTAGATATGGTTGACTTGCCATAAGAGCCTGCAACTCACATACTCTTCATACAGAGGTTAGAGCAATCAGTAAAACAGTTTTCCATGTTAAGAACCTCAAATCAGTCATGTTAGCTGGTTCACATGGAACAAGTGTTGGCTTTTCTAACATAAAATTAAGATCCTAAGAAGAGGCCACCATTTTTCTTGAAGGCCTCTTATTCAAGACCCTTTTCAAGAACATTTTGACATGAGAATGCATTGAAAGAGACAATACATAAACAGGCATGTTGAAATGACTGTTACATTAACCTTGATGGAGGAGTACGAAAGGTCATAGGATAATAAATCATAAAAATATTGTAAAACTAGTAAAACACCAGCCCTGAAAGGCTGCTGGTTATATTGGTAGCACCAACTAGAAAACCTTTTCCATTTGCTAACATATGATTTTCTAATAGCAGGCTTTCTTGCGTCCATTACCACCTGCTGCACATCCACAGTAAATAGATGCCTAAAGGGAATTAAGACCCTATCATCTAGGCAGTCAGTTGAAGTTGATTGGGGTAGGGGTCTATCAAACACCCATGGTCTTGTGTGAGTAAATCCATTCTGTGAGGAAGATTGTGGTAATTGCCCCTGGCCCTCTCCAAAAGAAGGGAGAATCACTGTTGCCTGATCCAGAAAGGAGTCACCACAATGATCTTGGGGGATTCCTTCTGAATCTTCAGAAGTACCCTGGATATCCATATAAAGGGAATAAAAGTATACAGGAACATCCTTATCCAAGGAAGGGAAAAGTCATTTGTCTTCCAGGCCTTCTTGCATGGAGTCCTGAAACAGAATCTTGCCAGCTGACTGATCAGAGAAGATGGAAATAGGTCTGCTTGAGAAACTCCCCACATATGGCTCAAATCCTGGAAGACTCCCTGATCTAGTTTACAATCATGAGGGTCAGTTATTGTCCTGCTCAGGTTGTTTGTTACACAATTTAGCTCTGATATAATGTAGGATGTCTGCAGAATGAGACTGTGCTCTGCAGTTATATACCAAACTAACAAGGTACAAAGTGGAGGGTGAGACCTGGCTCCCCTTTGCTTTTTGATATATTGCATGGTTGTGGTATTGTCTGTAACAACTTAAAGAGATCCAGGAACCAAAGTTAATTCAAAGAATTGAGTGCCTTCATCATGGCAAGCATCTTATTAATATTTATGTACCTGTGTCTGTCCTTGGTTTCCCACACATCTTGCACTTTTATGCCTCCTGAAACTGCTCCCTAAGCAAAGTCTGAGGTGTCTGTGATGACTGACTCTTTTGGAGCAGAGAGGCAGAAAGGGAGACCTGGGTTTAGGGAAGTTTGCTGTCTCCACCAAGTAATTTCTCTTCTGACAAACCCCAGCACTGGAATTTTTTAAAAAAAAGGAAGTTGGGGCTGGGATCAAAGAGATTTCAGATATTATTGCATCTTTCTCAAGTGGAGTCTTGCCAGGAGTATCATAAGAATCAGATATGCCATGAGATCCAAAATTCTGAGGTATTCCCTTGAAGTGAGTGAAGTCATAGTGGAAACCCTTGGAAGTACATCTTGATATAGATCCATCTTTCCAGTGGAAGTAAAGGTCTTTGAACTAAGGAGTCTAAGTGATACCCCGAGGACACAATCTTGTGTGAAGGAGTGAAAAAGACTTTTAAATATTCTTTTGGAATTCCACCTTGTGTAACATATCTCTTAATCAAGTGACAGATTACCAACACTTTGAAAAAGACTTTGTGAGCACTCTTGGTGCAGTAGATAGTCCATAGGGTATGGCAGAGAAAGTACAGTTGTGCACACTTACCATAAATGTAGATGTTCAAGTGTATTCACTGTTGCAGTCATCACATTTCGGTTATCCCTGCCAGGGTAGCCCTAGGCCTGCCCAAATACTAGAGACTTAGTACTTCTGCGTCGGTTGCTGTCGCTTCAGGACTGACGTCAGGTCATCAGTAGTATAAAGTAAGCCAGCTGACGCCATTACACCAGTCTTTCTTGCCATGGAGCCTGAAGCAGAAGCAGTTCACAACCTGAGTTTCGTCTAACAAATTGAAGTTGAAGTCTTCTAAAGCTAAGTACACCGTTGGGGATCCTTTTTTCTTGCACTAACCTATGTCATAAAAAGTTAATAATTGTCTCGCCTCTGGAAAGCAAATACCACACCGAGACTTTCATTCTTAGTGCGTCACTTGTTTAAGCCCAGACCACGACGCCCCCCGTTGTCACTTCTGTGTTTTGTTCAACACCAGAACTATCCATCATCGGGCCCTTATTGTAGCTAGATATTTTCGCTTACAGTCCTCGAATTCTGATATGGCTTCAGTAAGCCATCTGACAGCAGATCTTCTGAAAAAACCTAAAGATAAAGACAGAGACAGACCACACAGGTCCAAATCTACCGATGACGCTTCCGTTAAGCTAGTCGTCAGCTCTCCGGTCCTCAGTGAGCAGCTTTCGCAGCCTCTGATGCCTGCTTCATGCAGGGATAACCCAAATGTGATGACTGCAACAGTGACACACGACTAATAGTATAATTCAGATGTACAAAACCTTAAGTAACACCTGAAGTCTGGATGACTAGGGATGTGATGATAAGTATATTTTAAATCTGGTGTTACTAGAAACTTAAATGAAGAAGAGGTAACAGGTTTTGAAGTGACACCAATTTGAACTTGAGTACTATCACAAACAGGTTGAGGAAAGAAAGATCCAGAAGTGGTCTCCAAACATTTTCTTTCTCTGGCACTAAAAACATCCTTGAATAAAACCCCTTCCCAACCTCATAAAGAGGAACTTCTTCCATTACTGCTGTGACAGCATGTGTTGAAAAACAGGGGAAAACAAAGGAGTCTGGACTAGTGGGTGAGAAATTAACACCTGGAAAGTGGGGGGGGGGGTGTTCTCACACTCCCATCTGTAATCTTGATGAATGATCTTCAGTACCCATTTGTCTAAAATGATCTGTTGCCAAAGAAAAAAGTGGAAATTCAGACTTTCTGGAATGAAAATGGGACTGCCAGGATGGCAGGTGGGGATAAGGTCCTTTAAAAAGTCATTCTGATTTGTAGGACTGTCCTTGCTTTTGTTTTTGGGTATTCTTTTTGGAACCTCCCCGACGATTCTTTTTAAACATCCATTTACCTGCACTTTGGTGAGACTGTTTATTTTGTTTTTTGCTGAAACTGGATGAAGGGTCAGAGAATCCTTTAGAAAGTGAGGAAAAGGAGAGCTGAAAATCTTAAAGGTTCTTTCTATTAACTTACCCCTTTCATCACACTGTCTGATAACCTCTGCAGCAGAGGAACCAAGAAAAAAACAAACAAACAAATCTCTATCCAAATGAGAATTTAAAATCTTATTTTTAACATCATCTGGGAGATTTTGAGAATACAGCCAGGTATATCTTGTCAAAATAGTTCCAGTAGCCATAGACCTGGAATACATCAACTGAGTCATAAACACACACACACACACACACACACACACACACACACACACACACACACACACACACACACACACACACACACACACACACACACTGTAAACAATGAGTTGTGACCTATAAGGTGGAAGAAACTAAATTATTTAAAGCAGATATTTCCTCACAGGAAGAAAGTGCAGACGCAGACTCTACACAGAAGGGACCCCAGCCAATGGGGAACCTCTCACATTGTGACCCAGTTTGACTCTCATATGGGGTGCCTTCTGTGTGGAGTCTGCATATCCTCCCTATGATCATGTGGGTTTCCTCTGAGGGCACCAGTTTCATCCCACATTCCAAAGACATGCAGTAGGTGGATTGAACTCTAAATTAACCACAGGTCTTGAGTGTATGTGGAGTGTATGGTGTGGAAGAACGACAGTGGCAGGGCTAGCCACCTGGCAATGCAAACCTTGGCTCTGGATGATTGTCACTGTTAAAGTGACACCCCGACCCCATGTGCAAAAATGGGAAAAAGGAGTTGTGGATGGATTGTTATGAGCCTGACAGTTCAGAATTCTGAAAATCAAAGTTGCAGAAGCATGCACTTTTTTCCCCCCATAATTATCAATAATATTCTTATCCTTGCCAGAAAGAGTAAGACTGGAAATAACCAAATGTTTAGCAGTAGGATTAGCTAAATCTATAGCGGCTGGGCTGCTGGGTCAGATTTGGGATTAGTGTATAAAAACTTAAAAGACAAGGAAAGACTAGGATTTTGGATGCAGAACTTTACGGAGAATAACAATAATCATACAGGCTATTATATTCACAAAGTAGCAAAAAAAATATTCTAAGAACTAAGCCAAAACAGGAATGCAGAAAGGGGATTCTGCCAATAGGGATGACTGGTATTATGGATACAGACAATAAGCAAAAAGTGGCTGGAATTTATTGGAGAAAACTGGCAAAAAAAACCAAAGTATTAGAAGCAAATAACTAGAGAGGTAAAGGTAATAGAATGGGAAGATGCCAAGAATTTATTTGGACTGCAGGTTAGAGATTGCCTTCTCTATGAGGGATTGATATCAGAGTACAGGCAAAGAGAAAGAAATAGGGGGAAATAAAAGACCAGATCTGGTAGTGTTTTTGGTAGAATCTAGAAGAGAAGCTGCTGTTTAAAAATGAATAATTAGTAGAACATGTAAATATTGCATGATAACTATAAAAATCAATCAGGAGAGTTTAGAAAGGACTGGGACGAGAGACTCCATAAGCAATTCACAAAGAAACAATCGGGAGATATATGTTTGTCTCCCAAATATGCAACAAAACTAGAAGATGTAGTATTTTTGCTTGGAAATGTTTACACAGATATCTGTATACCTCAAGTAGACTCTAGAGAATTTTTCCTCAGGTAGGCAGCAAATGTTGGAGGTGTGACGGGAAAGGAAAAGATAACTGGGAAAATATTTTCTGGGAGTGTAATAAGTTGGCAGACTTTAAAGATTTCCTGCAGACTATTCTCTCAGAGATACTAGGTGAGCAAATTGGAGTAACTAGGGGAATGATTTTTCTGAGCTAGGATACAGAATTGGAATTGCCAAAACATAGTAACGCCTTGCTGAGTCTAATTATGGTGGCTGCCAAAAAAGTAATTACTAGAAAATGGAAATCAAAGTGTAAACCAACTGTACTAGAAGCAGTGACTATAGTAATCAACATGAAAAAACTGGAACTAGGGTATTTAGAAAAGGGTAGGAGCAAATTACATATGACAAAATGAGAATTGTGGGAACAATACATACAGGGGATGAATGAGGTTTAAAAGGAGGCTGGATTTGAATGAGTTAGGGAATGTTTGACTGACAATGACTGAGTAGATTATAAATGATGTATAATGTTTGCAACTAAAATTGTATCAGTATGGTTTGCAATATAAAATACTTGCAACTAAAACTGTGTCAATATGGTTTGTTTTCATTTATATAAATGTGCAAGATATTGTATTCCTCATACTTTTACCAGAAATCACCTTATAAGAAGAATCAATAGCCTGAATTAAACTCTGAGCCTGACCTAATAAACTATGCCTGTCTAATGAAATCTGAGGAGTAGATACATGTTTTGGTTTCTGTTTCTTTATGACAGGAAAATGGGGCCTACACAGTTATTACTGGAAACAACAGCTTCTCCAGGGATGGGCACAAAATTCTGACCAATCGAGGAAGTCTTCCCTGTTCTCTCTCTCCCAGGATCAACAAGAGTGCTCTCCCTTGCCCACTGAGGTGACCCCAATGAATGCATAGGATGTGATTAATCCCAGTCTATAATGGCTGTAGGTGCTACACCAGAGGGATCTGAGATAAAAAAAAATAAGTGGTCTGAGGAACCTGCTTTGGCCACAGTAGAGTCACCCACCTGTGATTGTAGCAAACTGCTAACCTGCAGTAGTGGCAAAGACTGTTTGCTTAATCTTTTCTTTTTGTGGTTGGAAGAAGAACCAGTCATGGGACCGGTAGTTTGTACCATAGTCAAGCCAAAAATACTACCTTTTTATTGGGGAAAATCAAGCAGTATAAGTCAGTAAAAATGTAAAGTAATTAAAAGTCATTTTTCTCTCATAAAGATACAATGAAAAGCACTTTAAAACACTTTGCCAGCCCCCAAGGGTAAAATAAACACAGTTTCTCCACAGAAAAATGATTTTTAAACAACATTTAAACTGATGGGGAAAAATGTGCTCCTGTGTAAATAAATGTACAGTTATGTTTCTAGACAGCCCATTAAAATAAAAATTCTAGGTTAAAAGTAGCTTTCCTAAACAGGAAAGAAGAATAAAATAATATATTTTGCTGCAGAAGGTGTTTCACAAAAGTGAACTTATTTGCCTAGCAAAAGAACAACACAACCCAACCACTGAACCTTGAAAGGCCACAGACGAGCACTTTCAACATCAGAAAAGGTCTGGGGGGGGGGGGGAGCCTAGATGGCCAACTGAGAGCAGTGAATGTTGAGGGCTCCATAAACTAGTTCATAGGTTCATAGGTTCATAGGTTCATACTAGGCTATCTGCCCTAGGGCATTTATAAGCCTAGCCAGAATGTGTTTGGCTTTCGCCACCCATTTTAAATTTATTTTGCTATGCCCTTTTTCGAGGTTAGTATACTGTGCCTCTGTCTAACAGTGACACAGAAGTGATACCCGGGGTAAACCTATGATCTCCCATCCACTCATCAAGATTCCTCTTGAAGAGAGTCAATGAGGGACTCTGCCTAACCTGGACTGGGATTTTATTCCAGAGTGAAGGGAGCCTCTGGGTTATGAATCTGTCCCTCCAGCATGTCCTATTTATTTCAGTGCTGAGGTTCAAGTCTCTCGAGCGTGTAGCTCGATGGGATTTGGATTTTCTGAGGTGCAGCATGTCCATTAATTCCGGGTTGGACATAGCTTTATACGTCAGCCACAGATCGCCTCTGAACAGGCAGTATGCCACTGAGCAGAGCTGGAGTTTCTTTAACCGGGCAGCATATGGCATCTGTTTGAGCCCTTTGATCCTCTTGGTGAGGTACTTTTGGGGTCTTTCCAGTTGCTGCAGGTGTCTGGTAAGGTACATCCCAAAAGGGGCATTGTACTCAATTATGGGCCTGATGAGGGATGAGTAAAGAGGCACGATGACCCCCCCTGATCTAGATGTGAATCCCTTCATGATTAGGTGGGCTATATAAAATGTTTTTCTAACCACTTTGGCCACATGGTTGTCAAATGAGAGATTGCTATCAACTTGGGTCCCCAGGTCCCTAATTACTTCTTCTGTACTTAATGGATTACCACCTATGTGGTAATTTGTGGGCACTTTCTTGTAATAATATAGGAACATTGTATTATTTTCAAGTTTAAAACATCAGAAATCTATGTAAAAACTACTAAACTGCATAAATATCAATTTTGGTGGAGATATACAAAAAGTTTCCCATCAAGTAACTTGGAGATATATTGAGTTACTGAAAATGAACAACTAAAGGAATTCTCATCCAGATGCGGATTTGAAAAAAGAACTGCAATTGATGACATCTACCTTACAGGAACTATCTTTGAAGATGGATATCTTTAAAAATGACTTAGAAAACCTCAAATTAAATTCTCAAAAACAGACTGATACTCTTAAGGAACTATTACAGCAACACCATACAAAAATAACAAATATAGAGACTTCTCTAAATGACATTGAAGGCAGACTCAAAGAGGAAGAATTCCAAAAATAATTTCTGCTTAAACAGAATACATGGCTCCTTAACAAAATAGATGACTTAGAAAACAGGGAAAGGAGAAACAACATAAGGATCTTTGGTCTGCCTGAAAACACTGAAGGAGAAGACATTATTTCATTCTTAATCTGGATTCCTGAATTAGACTTGAAAGAGGGACTTACATTTGGAATTGAAAGGGCGCTAGAGCACTGAGGAAACCTGCTTCTAACTCAACAAATACTTCACCTAGATCCATAGTTATAAAATTTCTTTCATTTCTGGACAAGGAACTAATATTAAAATCTGCTTGGAGAAAATCAACCTTAAAATACAATCAAAGCCTGATAAGGTTTGACAATGAATATTCTTCCAGAATACTGGAACAAAGGAAAAAAGTCTAGCCAATAATAAAACTGTTGAAACAAAACATTAAAGCAGAGCTGGCCTTTCCAGCCAAGATAAAAATACGTTTTGCCAATGAGATGAGAACCTTTAATGACTTAGAAGAAGCTACTATATTCATTAAAAACAACAACATAGTGTCTATCCCAGAAGAAATGGAATGGATGGCCCCATACACTTAAAAGAATAAAATAAACATCCTTAGACTGGTACTAGAAAGAAGAAACAAAAAAAAATGATTCCAAGATAGCTGTCCCAAAAAAATAACTCTTACAACTACATCTCTCAAAGTATCAGCTGATATGGTACATCACTTGGCATCTGTTTTTATTTAAAAAAAGGAGGGTTTCTTAAACAACTGAGAAACAGTAATGATTTATTCAGAATGTTCAGAGTCCAATAATTCTTCACAAAGACAGGTCAAGATGGGTTATTATTTACATTATATATAAGGCAAACAAAACAAAAAGAAGTTATGTCTTACCATAATATTCCATCTGTGTTGTTCATCTTCTTTCATTCATCACTGATGGATTCGGTTCTGAGCCCTGGGAACCGAGTCTGCATCTTTACCAAGCTCGCGCCAGCCAAAAAACTCTCAAGCTAAGTCTCTACCCAGGATGCCCTTCTCCCTGTTACCTCAGATTGAGTTTGCTAGAGAAAGAGAAGTAAAGCCGAGGCCATTTCTGTCAAATACCCTATGACACCACTTAGACCCAAAGCATCCCCCAGGAGCCTTTGGAGGGGAAGGAGGGTGGGAAGTGATGAATTAAAGAAGATGAACAACATAGATGGAACATTATGGTAAGACATAACTTCTTTATCTGATTATGTTAATCTTCTTTCCATTCATCACTGATGGGACAGAATCCCAGGCTACCTTGAGATCCATGGGCGGCCCTTATGGAAGAGCATTCCTGAGTACCACTGAGCCGAAGGCAGCTCTCCCTCTGGAGACCAAGTCCAATTTGTAATGATTGATAAAGGTATGAGGCTTAGCCCAAGTAGCTGCTGCACAGATGTTATCCATGGAAGCCCTGGAATGGAAAGCCACAGATGTTGCCATAGATCTAGTGGAGTGAGCTTTAACTTTTGGCATAGGTTCGTTACTGAGGAAATAGACAAAACGTATGCAGTCCCTTAGCCATTTTGATAATGTAACCTTGGAAACAGCCTCTCCCATTCTGGGCCCAGAAACGGAGATGAAAAGCTGTTCAGATTTACAGCTAGATTTGGTCCTGTTTAGGCAAAATCTCAATTGTCTGTGTACATCTAAGGAGTGAAGACAGTACTCTCCTCTATTGGCAAAATTTGGAAAGAACACTGGTAAATCAATAGTCTGGTTTATGGAGAATTCAGAAACAACTTTGAGAAAGAAGGATGGATTCGTCCGAAGTGATGCTCTATCTTTATGAAAGACCAGATGGGGCCTCTTGATACACAAAGCCTGCGGTTCCAAGACCCTTCTGGCAGATGTGATGGCTACTAAAAACAAGGATTTTCAAGACAAAAATGTTAGGTCACACTTCGCAGAAGGTTCAAAAGGTTTTTGAGTCAAAGACTGAAGGACTAAAGTGATGTTCCATGGTTCCACAGGCTGTCTGATAGGTGGCCTGATATGAGAGGTTCCCTTGAGGAAGGCCTTGCAAAGGTGTAAAGAGATAAGAGGGGTGCCGTCTATACCACTGTGGAAATTAGAAATTATCGATAGGTGTACTCATACAGTAGAGGCAGAGGCTCCATTATCAAAAAATTTAGCCAGGTATTGAAGTACTGCAGTTACTGGAGTGGAGTAAGGGTCTAGCATGTTATCCATAGACCAGATGGAGAACCCTTCCCATTTATCCTGATACAGTTTTCTGGTGGATGGTTTATAATAGGCCAAAATGATGTCTTGAGCAGGCAAGGAGAGATTAGCTTACCTGGCAACTAATGGAAGTGGAGAAACCAAGCAGTCAGCTTGAGACTGGACAGATTTAGGTGACTCAACCCTTGGGGGTGAGTAATTATATCTGGTAGAGAGTCCAGAATCCATGGTGGGTATATTAGGTGAGGTTGAAGAAAGGGGAACCAAACCTGTCGAGGTGAGAATGGAGCTATGAGGTTCACCTTGCATCTCAACCGAAGAGCTTTCTTTAGAAATTGTGGAATCAGAGGGATGGGAGGATAAGCATAAAGAAGTCCCGTTGGTCAATCGTGGATTACAGCATCCCTCAGTGACTCCCTCTCCGGAGGAAGTAGGGCGAAATAGCTGCTGCACTTGTTGTTCGATGGGGAGGCGAAGAGGTCGCAGCAATGCTGGCCCCAGTGGCTGAAGACTTCTGTTGCCACCTTGGGGTTGAGAAACCACTCGTGAGGCATGAGGATGCATCTGCTCAATTTGTCAGCAATCACGTTCCAGCTCCCTGGGATATGCATTGCTATCAGAAACCAGTTGGAAGCTATCACCCACTGCCAAATTCTCATGGCTTCTCAACATAAGGGTAGGACTTGGTTCCTCCTTGTTTGTTGATATACCAGACCACTGACATATTGTCTGACTGAATCACAATTGTCCCGGAAGGGAGAGCCAAATGAAAGGCCTGCAACGCTAACAGCACATCTATCAGTTTCAGAACATTGATATGCAGGTGGGCCTCTGAGGTGGACCATGTGCCTTGGACTGTCTTTCCCTGGAAATGGCCCCTCACCCGATCAGGGAAGCATCCATGGTCAAGATGGCTCTGAGTTGAAGGGACTGAAAAGGGCTACTCCAAAGTTCTATGTCTGGCTTCATCCACCAAAGGAGGTTCTGTTTGCAGGAGTTGGTTATTCGGATCTGGTAATAGATGGGGTGACAGTTTAGGAACCATTGACAAAGAAGGAACCATTGCAGGAACCACATATGTAGCTTTGCTAGAGGCACTACCGGGATCGAAGCTGTCATAGAACCTAGGGCCTGAAGAACTTCTCTTGCTGAGACTTTTGTTTGAGAGAGTATCACTCAGAGCTGATGCCCCAAATGGTGGAGTCTGTGAATTGGGAGTGATACTAGACAGGACTGAGAACTGAACACTGCTCCTATGAACTCTATTTGTTGTGTAGGACTAAGGTTTGATTTCTCCCAATGTATCGTTATTCCCAACAATTTTGCCAGATAGAGAGTACAGTGCAGTACTGTTACCAGAAGATACTTGGTGGGGCAGTGAGGAGCCAGTCATCCAGATATGGAAACACCCAGAATCCTTGTAGTCTCAAGTGAGCTGTGACCACTGCCAAGCACTTCGTGAAAACTCTGGGGGCTGTAGAGAGACCAAACTGCAGGGCACAAAATTGATAATGACCGGCCCTAGCCAAAAGCGACAGACTCCTGGAGCATTTATCCATTTTGATGTAGTAATATGCATCCCAGAGATCTATCAAGCACATCCAATCTCCTTCCCTTAAAAAAGGGAGAATGGATTGAACCGTGACCATCCGGAATTTGGTTTGGGTGATAGACTTGTTTAAGCTGCTGAGATCCAAAATGGGTCTCCAGTCCCCTGTCTTTTTTGGCACCAAAAAGAATCTTGAGGAGAATCCGGATCCATGTTGGTCTGGTTGGACTGGCTGGATGACTCTTTTTTGAGAGGGCTTTATTATCTCTGAAGCTGCTTCTTCCCTTTGACTGGATGGAACTTCTGGAGGTTTTCTTGGAAGGTTTGGCTGACAAGAAAGGGAAATGGTGTAACCTCTAGTGATGATACTCTGCACCCAATGATTGGTGGTAATGGATTGCCAGGCAACTTGGTGCAGAGAGAAATGACCTCCGACTGCTTCCAGAGGTAAGCAATCAGGCTGCTCTTCAGGAGCGCTGATAAGGCTGTCCAGAGAAGGAGTCCCTGGAGCCTTGGTTACAAGGACCCCCCCTCTGCCTCTGTAGGGGCGTCTTCCAGAATTGTTAACCCCCTCTGCCCCTGGGGGTGTCATCACCACATGTGGCATGGAAAGGACCCTGAGATTTTTTGTGCCACATTTTTCTACTCCTCTGATTCTTGGAGAAGGTATGTTGAGGATTAGAAAACAATAGGCCTATGGCACACAGAGTCTTTCCATATTGCTCGCACCTGGCTAGCGTGTCCTTTACATTGCAGCCAAAAAGGGATAAAGCTTCGATGGCAGCATTCAGAAAGGAAGACTTGAAGGGATCTGCGAGGTCACAAATGCACATCCAGGCATGACACCTCATGACAATGCCTGAACCCGCTGCTCTAGCCACCCCTTTGGTCGCATGTGAAATCAACCTCATGGATGAGTTGGATATCGATTCCAGGGTTTCGAGCTGTGAGGCCACTTTGTCCCTGACCTTGTCATACAACTGTCCTGCAAGTATCCCAGAGAGTTCAGAGATCAAGTCCCTCTGGAGCCTTATAAAATGTACCAAATAGTTCAGGGACTGTATGGCAAAGGTCCCTGATGCAAAAACACGCTTCCCAAGTCTGTCCACTGCCTGGGACTCCCTGTTGAGTCCACCTCCACCACCATAACATCGACTGGTAACCCTTTGGACCAATGGGGGTTCTCCACTGGAGGGGAAAGAATTCTGTCTGGTCTCCGAGGGATCGCCTCAATGGAATCAGGGTTCTTCCAAGCACACTGCCTGACAAGCTGGATGAGTTCATCAGCAGGCAGGGTCACCCAAGAAGTAGAAGGCTGGGCACGGAAAGCCTGCAGGACCACGGATCGCTCAGATGAAGGGTTGGCGGGCTTCCAGTCACCTCACTGCTTACGTATTTCCAGGATGTCTCGGAAGGAGACATCATCAGGAGGTAACCAAGGGGACCCTTTACCATCATCGTAATCCATGTCTTCAGTTAAGGACTCCTCGGGTGAGTCCACGTGCTTCCTCTTGCCCATCCTCTTTTGAAGGGGCTCCTCAGTGGGGGTCTCTGAGGAGGACACGGAAGAGTGGGTACCCTGAACAGGGGTGTCCTGTGGCTTTTCTGTCAGGTGTCCCAGGGAGGTGGTCCATGATAGCTGTAGCTCAGGGGGTGAAAACTAGGGTTCCGACATCAAAGGAGTACTGCCAGATGCAAGAGCCCTCTCCATCATATGGAAGACAGGCCCACCCAAAGAGGAATGGGAGCCCAGAACCGATAAAGACAACCTCGGAACCGAGGTCACACCCCGCTCTAACAAGCTCGTAACCACAGGTGGAGCCTCAAGCAGGATCGGTGCAGACTCGGCTATCGGTGCCGAGGAGGGAACCGAGGAGAAAGACAGCTCTGTGCCATGGGTCGAATTGCCTGTCCCCAATCCCCAGACTGAGGAAGGACCGGGTCCACAAGAACTGAAGACCAAAGGGGTAAACTCGGAGGTGGAGTGAGATGCACTGTAGGTGCTAAGGTGATGTGTTCCAAGAAAGATGTTGGAGCAGAGGGCTTCGGAACCGGAATGGTCAAAGGAGGAGTGTAAGATGGAGTCCATGGATAAGTCAACCCAAATCCTGCAGGTGGATGGGTCTTAGAAAGTGTGGGTATCCCCCTGGCTAACAGCAGCTGGTCCACAAGATGCACCACATCGTGTTCTGACAGGCTCCAGGTGGATCTAGTGGATACTCCGGATGGAGAGTCAGCACGTTTAATGAAAGGCCTATGCGCTTGGCCCAGAAACGGATCTATGGAAGGGGAGTATCGGGTCTATGGTGCAAGGTCTTCCAGCACCGAGGTCTCAAGTTTTGAGACCGGCAGTAGAGGGATCAATGCCGAAGTGGCATTCGGAGCTGAAATGGTCAGTTCCAAAATGGTAACTAAAGAAGTAGTCAAAGGTATGCCCTGAGCTGAAGTGGCCGCAGGAGCTGAAGTCAGAATAGGCATACTAAGGTCTATAATTGGTGCCGGAGGCAGGACGGGTGCTGAAACTGGTGCCAGTATCAAAGGTTTCGAGATGCTTGGAGCTGAGGAAGACAGCCATAGAGGCAGATTTATGCTCTGAAGACAACTTTGAGACCTTAGATTTCACAGGCTTGCCCTGATCACCCGATGGTGAGGAGTGAACTGAGTGGGACCTCCTTTTGTCTTTAGTAGGAGGGGTTGAGACCTCCACTGCAGAAATGGCCCTTCAGAATCAGTTTATTTTTGCACTCATTAAGAGTGCGTTGACTGAAACTCTGACAAATGTCATACAGAGGCTGCACCAAAAGGTGGGGTACTCCCAAACAGTACCCACAGTCATCGTAAGAATCACTATATGTGGTGGTTGCAGCCGGCGGGAGTTGGGGTGGCCTGGTTTACCGCGCTCTAACCCACCACAAATGGGGCCAACCATAGCCATTACATTATTAAAGACAATTAACTATTACTTTGAAAAAGCTATTATTACTACATATTTTATTTACTGCCCTTCCATATTTCTGTGGGGAAATAGCATATTGCCCAGTTTTGCGCCCTCCACAGATGTTCTAGCATCCAGCTTGTCTGTGTAGTACTGCTAGCTTCAGAAAGCAAGTAGCTTTTTGAGTTTGTTGTTTAATAGCTCTTTTTTAGACTTGTTAGTTAGACAAAGATTTTAAAATAAGCTAACATGAAATGAAAAAGAGATGTCCGTTGTTGCTATGTTAAACCCATTTAATGTATGCCAGGCTATTAAAAATATAATAAAATTGTTGATCTTGCTTTCTCCGTTAACTTTAAGCCTGTGTTATGCTGGTTTATGGGTTGTTTTTAAATGAAGAATAAGCAAAATGAAATCTCTACGTTTGTGTTTTATTTTAGTCTCGCTATCATGTTAAAGCCATAACACAAGCGAACAGTGTTTAAGTAGAGTTATATTTCAATGGAAAAGTCCGGGCGACGGACCTTTTCCATTAGTATATAACTCGATTCGAATAATGTGCACGCTGGCCAATCAGCGTGCATGTTTTGGGGGGGTCATGGTATAATATTAGATAACTTGCCATTACACATGAAGCACAATGCTTAAAAAATACAGTTGTGTACACTTACCATAAACGTAGATGTTCGAGTGTATTCACTGTTGCAGTCATCACATTTGGGTTATCCCTGCTAGGGTAACCCTCGGCCAGCCCGAATACCAGAGACTTAGTATTTCTTCATCAGTTGCTGTTGCTTGAGGAATGACATCAGGTCGTCAGTAGTATAAAGTAGGCAGCTGACACCATTACATCAGTTTTTCTTGCCCTAACCTGTCAGGAGCCCCAAGTAGGAGGCCAGGATCTGGTGGAAGAAACCCCACCAGTGGAAAATAAATATCAATATGTCCCTTGAAAGGAAAGGAGAATGGCATGTTACAATGGTAATAAAAGGAGGAAGAGAAGAAAGGGGGGTGGAGGGGGGGGGAGCCAGGACTGCTACAGTGAATACACTTGAACATCTACATTTATGGTAAGTGTACACAACTGTACTATGATCCTGTTTCACTGTTGTAGTCATCACATTTGGGTTGATTCCCAAAGCTGAGGAAAAGGGTGGAGGCAGTCAATGAAACTAGGGGCTGGCTAGGATGCCCTGCAAAGACTGCAGAGGCAAACCCTGCCCTGGATTTGCAGAAGAGAGGCAGGTGGTAATGTTTGGTAAAAGTGTGAACAGATGTCCAGGTGGCAGCCTCCAGGATGTCCCTGGTGGGGACTCCTCTGAGGAAAGCCGCAAAGGTGGAGGCTACTAAGGTGGAGTGTGTCCTGACCCCCTTGGGGGAGGCTTTCCATGCTGTTTGTAGCAGAAATGGATGCAGTGTGCTATCCATTTGGAAATGGTTTGTTTGGAGATGGCTTTGCCTTCTGCCCCTGTAGCAAAGCTAACCAGCAATTGATCAGACTTTCTGAAGGGTTTAGTCCTGTCTAGATAGAATCTGAGCTGTCTGTGCACATCTAGAGAGTGAAGAATCCTTTCCCCCTTGTTCTGGGGATTAGGAAAAAAGATGGGTAAATGAATGGATTGGTTGAAAGCCACACTGGACACCACCTTGGGCATGAAGGATGGGTTAGTTCTGAAAGATACCCTGTCTGCATGAAAGATGATGAAGGGTTCCATAGCCTTGAGTGCTTGCAGCTCAGAGACTCTTCTCGCTGATGTGATGACCAGAAGGAATGCTGTCTTCCAGGAGAGAACTTTTAGCTCTGCAGAAGAGGCTGGTTCAAAAGGGGGCAGGGTGAGCTTTTCTAATACAAAGTTATGGTCCCAAGCTGGTGTTGGTTCCCTTCTAGGTGGCCTCAAGTTGCTAGCCCCTCTTAGGAATTGTTTGATCAAAGGGTGTAAGAAAAGGGGCTGCTCAGTGGGAAAATGAGCAGAAATAGCAGAGGCATGAATTTGTATAGAGGAGAAAGAGAGGCCACTGTTTAGTAGTCAGCTAAGTAATCCAGGATGAGAGAGAAGGAGGGCTGTGTCGTATTGGCTCCCTTAGGCTGGATCCAGGTGCAGAACCTTTTCCATTTATCAGCATAAGACTTTCTGGTGCTAGGATGTCTGCCCACATGGATAACATCCAGAACCTGTTTAATGAGGCTGGCAGATTGGTTGGGGATAGGGAATAAGCCAAGCTGCCAAACTGAGTGTCTGCAATTAGGGATGCATGAACTCCCCTTCTCTCTAGGTCAGCAGGTTTGGAATCTGAGGAAGATGACATGGGCGTAGTGAGGACAGGCTGTGCAGCAAGGGGTAGCAGTGCTGCTGGGGCCAATCTGGTGCTATAAGATTGGTCCTTGGCTTTTCCTCCCTTATTTTTAGCAGTACCCTGGGGATGAGAGATAGGGAAGAACAGGCATAGACTGATAGACTGACCCAGGGGAAGGACAGGGCATCCACTTTCCAAGCCATGCAGTGATGCTCCCTGGTGCAGAATTTGCTGAGCTGATGGTCGTTGTGGGATTCAAAGAGGTCGACCTTCAGGGCTCTCCATTTCTGAGTTGTTAGGGTGAAGGTTTGTCTATTGAGTTGCCACTCATGTGGGTCCTGACAATTTCTGCTTAACTGGTCTGCCAGAGATTTGAGAGATTCTGGTAGGAATTGTGCTAACAGGTGTAGTTGCATGGCAGAGGCTGTGTGCCAAATGGGCTGTCGGCTATGTGCTCATGGCCAGCCTGCATAGAGGGTAGGAGTGAGTCCCTCCTTGCTTGTTGATGTATCACATCACAGTGGTGTTGTTTGTTTTGATCAGGAGTGCCCCTGGAGAGAGAAGGTGCTTGAAAGCTATCAAGGCGTGCTTCACAGCCATCATCTCTTTTTGACTGAAGTGCAGAGAGATTTGCTGTGGGCTCCATTGGCCCTGTATGCACCTACCATCCAGGTGTGCATCCCAAGCATAGTCTGATGCATCTGTGGTGAAGGTCTGGGTGGTAGGGTGGGATGGGGAGAAAGGCATTTCCTTGTTGTGGGAACATGCTGTTGCCCACCAAAGAAAATCTTTTCTGAGGCAAGGAATTATAGGTTCATAGGTTGGTACTAGGCTATCGGCTCTAGGGCCTATACAAGCCTAGCCATAACAATTCCCTGGCTATTCTTCCCACAACATCTACTTCACTGGACCCCTGTCTAGCAGGGCGGCTGACGTGATCCCCGGGGTGAATTTTCTATCTCTCATCCAGTCATCAAGGTTCCTTTTGAAGAGGGCCAAAGAGTCGCTCTGCTTGACATATATGGGCAGTCTATTCCAGAGTCTGGGGAGTCTCTGTGTCAGGAACCTATCCCTCCAGCATGTTTTGTTCATTGTGATGACAAGGTTTAGATGCCTGGAACATGTGGGTCTGAGGGACTGGGATTTCTTTAAGTGTAGCATGTCCAACAGTTCTGGGTTTGACACGGCCGTGTATGTTAAGCAAAGATCACCTCTGAGTAGACGATATGCGACAGAGTACAACTGGAGTTTTTTTTAGACAGTCAGCATAGGGCATCTGCTTTAGGCCTGTGATTCTTTTAGTGAGGTATTTCTGCGGCCTTTCCAGTTGTTGCAGATGTCTTGAGAGGTACATACCAAATGGGGTGTTGTATTCTATAATGCGTCTAATGAGGGATGAGTACAGTGGGACAATGACCTCCTTTTTTTCTGGATGAAAAGCCCTTAGTAATGAGGTGTGCCACATAGAAGGATTTCCTGACTGTTGTGGTGATGTGAATATCGAAGGTGAGACTACTGTCCACCTGTGTCCCTAAGTCTCTTATCACACTTTTGGTAGTTAGTGTACTGCCACCTAATGTGGTACTTCATGGGTACATGTTTTTTTTCCCAAAGGGGATAACTATACATTTCTTGGCATTGAGCTTGAGCCCATGGCTCTGGCACCAAGCATTTGTTTCTGTAAGGCCCTTTTGTAGAATATCCACATCATTTGGGGATTCAGTAATGGCTTCCATTTTGCAGTCATCTGCAAACTTTGTTAGCCAGAGTCTCTTAGTGTTGGCCTGTACTTCAGAGAAGTAGATGCCAAACAAGAGCGGTCCCAGGACTGAACCCTGAGGTACTCCACTTGTCACTTGTCTGGAGCTGGATTTGGAGTCGGCTACTTTTACAGTGTGGGTTCTGTCAGTAAGCCAGTTGGCAACCCATCGAGTGGCATAGGGATTAATGCCCAGCTTAGTAAGTTTATCTATGATTCCAGAGTGGAGGATGATGTTGAAGACCTTGGCGAGGTCCAGATAGGCTGTGTGGACTGCCTTACCCTTGTCCACAGCTCTGGAGACTGATTCGAAGAAGTCAGTCAAGTTCAGGAGACAAGATTGGCCCTTCACGTACACAAATTGGGTGGGGTACAGTGTTTAAAGGTTACCAGTGTCTTTGTTTATAAGTGCCATGATAATACATTCCATGGCATTGCAGATCAGGCTTGTCACACTGATGGGGCGGTAGTTCCCAGGATCCAAGGTGGATCCCCCTTGTGGAGTGGGATAACTGTATCTGTGTGTCACTCAGTGGGCACGAAGCCTGAGGTGAGGCTATTATTAAACATGACACTTAGGTGAGGTGCCAGTTCATTTTGTAGTTCATGTAGTACACAGCCCAGGACGTCGTCTGGTCCCATGGATGCTGTATTCTTAGCTTTGGAGAGTGCGGTTTTGTGTGGCCATTATTACCGGAATTTGGCAATCTTTCGGTATTGAGATGGGCACTTTAGGGGGTCACAGGGGGGTGAAGTTGGCACTGAATCGATCTGAGGATATTGGCAATATCCTTGGGATCAGTATATCTAATGCCATTCTGTTGTAGTTCAGAGCAGATCTGAGCATTGCCATTTAGATTCTTGACATAGCTATAGAATGTCTTGTGGTTGTCTTGGGAATCTTTGGCAATTTTATTTTCATAACTAGCTTTGGAGGATTTTATGAGGGATCTCAGCTTCTTACTGAGGCTGGTAAGGGAGTTTTTTGCATTCTGGGATTCTCCTCTTTTCTGCAACAGTTTCTTCCTTTTGTTGTATCCAACCAGCTACCACTCACCCTTGGTGTCCCTCAGGGCTCTATACTGGGACCACTACTTTTTTCTGTCTTCATCAATAACCTCCACACAGCTATTCCTAAGGCTACCTGCATCCAATATGCAGATGATTCCACTCTCATCTGCTCAGCCACGTCTCCAACAGACCTACAACGCCAACCCAAAATACATTAAGTACTATTGAAAACTGGCTCACTAACCAATGTCTGTTACTGAACCCCAACAAACCAAACTCCTACTCTTTACTCCCACTAATAGAACCACCCGTTCTCATTCACTAGTACTTCCAACAATGGTACCACCATCTCCCCAGATACCCAGACTAAACTTCTAGGAGTCATTATAGATAATAAGGTCAAGACCTACAGGTCAACAAGACCGTTCAGACCATCAATAAAATCAATGTACAGAAACAAAGCATTCTTAACCCCACAGGCTAGAATAGCAATTGCCAGGTCACTACTTATGCCTCCCCATTCTCTCAAACCTAAATAAATCAGAACTGAATAAGCTCTCACACAGTTATAACTAACTCCACCTACAGAACACATCACTGCCAGAACCTGAAACAACTATGTTGGCTTGAACTCCCCAACTTACACTAAATCAACTCTTAGTTGCCCACAAAGTTCTTTACCATCCTGAAAATACCCCTCACTCTCTAATATAATAAAACCATACAACAACCTGGGATCACTAAGATACAAATTAATGGTCCATACTTACAAAGCCAATTCTCTGTTTGCCAACTCTGTTGCCAACAAAATCTCTACCAAATCATATCACCTTGCAATCCTCCTTAAACCTTTTCAAAAAAAGCATTACACAGCATCTTACACTCAACTGGCTTTGTCCATGCTCCTTCCCTGACTAAGCTGTATCATTGTTCACTCTAACCAACTTGTTTTTCTAACACTTGCAGGCCTTTCTCTACAAGCATACTGTGCTGATTGTAACTGTTAATGTAACTGAGATTTTTGTAAACAAATGCTATGATACTATATATTTACTACTGTATAACTTTTTCAATGTAAATAATCTGTGTGTATATTCTTGTAGAAACTAATGTTTATCATGTTGGAGCTTTTCTCCCCGGGCCTCCACTGAAAATGGACATATATCCAGTTGGACTATCCCGGTAAACAAATGTAAAATAAAATAAAATAAATAAATAAATAAAATAAATTGTAAAGTTTGTTTATGGCAGGGGGCCACCAAATTGGCTTCCTTTATTTGGAGTAGGATCTTGGTTCTATTTGGGATGGCACAATTCATGCATGAGTGGATGTGCTCATCCAGTGCCTTAGTGAAGGATTCAGCAGTCAAACTTTCAGTTCCCGTCTGCATGGGTGTCATGAAATTTGTCACTTCTGACTGAGTAGCAAGAAGTTGGCTTTGGAGAAGTTTTTTTACAGAGGTTTCCTTACTGGGGGGTGAGGGAGGGATGTGGATGTCAAGGGTGATTAGCTTATGGTCAGACCTGACCAACGAGGGGGTGACCACAGGTGTGGAGCAACAATTTCTCATGTTGGTAATGACCAGGTCAAGGATATTGGAGCCCCTGGTGGGACTATGGAGTAGTTGATCCAGTGCATTGGAATTATAAGTAGAAGAGTTTCCTGGTTTCAAGAGGGTTGGCACCAAAGGCTCTTTAGGTACCACTGAAGTTTCCTCATATGCAGTCTGGGATATGAAATGAGTAGTATGCAAGATGCCATGAACCCCAGAGCTTGCAGGATCTTCCTTGCAGTTAGCTGGGGCCTGGTGGCTAGTTGAGAGAATTAGGCTGTCAGGAAAATTTGTTTCTCTGGAGTACTTTATGCCATCTGGAAAGTTGTGTGCAGACTTGCTTATAGTTTCATAGGTAGGTACTAGGCTATTGGCCCTAGGGCCTATATAAGCCTAGCCAAAAAATGTACCCTGGCTTTCACCACCCAAGAAAATTATTTTCCTGTACACCTGTCGAGCAGAGCCACAGAAGTGATCCCTGGGGTGAATTTCCCATTTCCCATCCAATCATCAAGATTTTTCTTGAAGAGTGCTAATGAGGAGCTCTGTTTGACATAGATAGGTAGTCTGTTCCAGAGTATGGGAAGTCTCTGGGACAGGAATCTATCCCTCCAGCATGTTCTGTTTATTGTGGTGACAAGGTTTAGGTCCCTAGAGAGTGTAGCTCGGAGGGATTGGGATTTCTTTAAGTGGAGCATGTCCAACAGCTCTGGGCTTGACATAGCTTTGTATGTTAGGCAGAGATCACCTCTGAGTAGGCGATATGCGATGGAATAAAGCTGTAGTTTTTTGAGATGGTCTGTGTAGGGCATCTGTTTGAGGCCAGTAATCCTCTTTGTGAGGTATTTCTGTGGTCTTTCCAGTTGTTGTAGATGTCTTGTGAGGTACATACCAAAAGGGGCATTGTACTCTATAATGGGTCTAATGAGTGATGAGTGGAGGGGAACAATGACCTCTTTTTTTCTGGATGAGAATCCTTTTGTGATGAGATGAGCCATGTAGAAGGATTTCCTGACTACTGTGGCGATGTGATTATCAAAGGAGAGACTACTGTCCACCTGTGTCCCAAGGTCTCTTATCACATTTTTGGCATGAAGTAGACTACCAGCTATGTGGTAGTTCATGGGTACAGAGTTTTTACCAAAGGGGATGACAGTACACTTTTTGCATTGAGCTTCAGGCCATGGCTTTGACGCCAGGTATCTGTCTCAGTGAGGCCCTTTTTTAGTTTGTCCACATCATTAGGTGTTTTGATTATGGCTCCTAGTTTGCAGTCATCTGCAAACTTTGTTAGCCAAAGACCTTCTGTGTTAGCCTGCACTTCAGAGAAGTAGATACCAAACAGGAGAGGACCCAGGACTGAACCTTGTGGTACTCCACTTGTCACTGGTCTGAAGTCAGATTTGGAATCCGCTACTTTCACAGTGTGGGTTCTGTCCGTGAGCCAGCTGGCAACCCATCTTGTGACATAGGGGTTTATACCTAGTTTAGTGAACTTATCTATAATTCCAGAGTGGGTGCTTCCAGGAAGATTATCCTTTGGGTGGGCACCTGTTTGGATTTCTTTTCATTGATTGTGTACCCTAGGGAGATTAGTAGGGTCTTTACAATGGCCAGGTGCTTGAACAGCTCATTCTGGCTGTCTGCCTGAATAAGGCAGTTGTCTAAGTATGGGTAAATCTGAATATTTCTTTGTCTGCAAATGTCAATGGCCGGAGCCAGACATTTTGTGAAACTCTGGGAGCAGTAGATAAGCCAAAGGGAAGTGCAGAGAACTGTAAGTGTTGAGATCCTGCCCTGAAGCGGAGATATGTCCTGCATGATTCCCTGATAGGAATGTGGAGGTAGGCCTCTCTTAGATCTAGGGTGACTAGTCAAGCATCCTTGGATGGGTAGCATTTGCTGGAGAGTGAGCATTTTGAATTTTGGGATCACTAGGAAGGTGTTCAGAATGGATAGATCGAGGATGGGACGTCAGGTGCACTCTTTTCTGGGCACTAGGAAAAATCTGGAGTAGAAACCTTGGCCTATCTGTTCTGCAGGAATTATCCTTTTAATATTGTGTGTGTCTATGATATATAAATCCAGTTTGATCATTATTTATTATTTTAGATAGTGGTATTTTCATTATGTTAGTTAACATTGTCATAAATATCTTGTAGTCATTATTTAATAATGATATAGGTCTACATGAGGTACAGAGGTTTGTGGATTTGTTTTCCTTTAGGATTGGTGTGATTAAGGAATATCTCCATGAGGGTAGTATTAAAGCTTGTGACTGAATTTCTAATAGAGTTTTATGGAAGAGGGATAGTATCTTTGAAGGAAAAAAATGTATATATTTCCATAATTATGCCATCTACACCTGGAGGTTTATTGTTTTTACCCTCTTTTATTGTATCTGTAATGTCTTTGTAGGATATGGGTACTTGCAGATTTAGTTTTAATTTTTCTGGTATTTTTTTTTATATTAGAACATTTTTCATCTAGATTTAATTGATCGATATGCATATTTTCTTTTTGGAAATGTTCCATATAGTGATTTCTATAGGCATCAAGAATGTCACCTATATCCGAGACATTTTTCCTTTTCTTTTCATGAAAGATACTTTTAATGTTATTAGCTTTTGATTGTATTTTCATTCTTGTGGATAAATTATGTAGATATTTGGGAGAAGTGGCCAAGGTATTAATTTTTAGGTTTTCTAAAGCTAAACTAGTTTTATGTGTTAGGATTTTGTTGTATTTATTGTTTAATACTTCTACTTTCTTTTTCATCTCCAAATGATTTTGATTTTTTTTAGCTTTTACTGACAAAAGTTTGGATTGTTGATCTAATAATTTAGAATCCCATTATCTGATTTTTTTTACACCAGGTTAGGGTTTTACCATATATGTAAACTTTTAATGTCCCATATCATTATTTTATTTATCTCTGAGGTGTAATTAATATCTGAGAAGAACTGTAATTCAGATAATAACCAGGGTTTGAACTCTTTAATTTTAGTTATATATGCTGGAATTCTGGCGTTAAAGATTAATGGTTTGTACCCATTTTGAAGTTTTAGTATTAATGAATTGTGGTCTGAAAGGGGGCAAGGAGTGATTGAGAAAATAATGATTTTAGAGTGTAAGTCATGGACAGAAAATATTTTATCTATTCTAGTTTGGGTACCAAATCTGTGATCTTGATGGGAAAACTACAGAGATTTATCTTCTTTAAATTTGAAAGTATCTACAAGATGAAATTATTCTATTCACTTGTTTAAAGCTTTTGATACAGCAGATGTACACAGTGGTCTTTTATTTGCAGTTTCAGAAATATCAAATATACTGTTAGAATCTCCTCCTAATACTAAGTTGCCTTTATAATTATTGGAAGTCAAATCCAAGTGTTTTTTAACAGTTCCTGTTCTAATGCCTGGGAACCAGTATAGATTGGCTAAGCTCCATATTCTGTTATTACATTTAATTATTACTAATGCCATAAGGACTTCTTTATCTTCATACTTATAAATGATTTCTGGGTTAATCACATTTGTTTTCCATAAAAGTGTTACCCCTTTTGTCTTTGTCTTATAAGTGGATTTTGCCAATATCGTATATTCCTTAGGATTCCATTTGTAATTGCCGTTGCTTTGAAATGAGTTTCTTGAAGGAAGACAGTTTGTGCTTTGTTCAGTTTTAAATATTTCAGTAGATTTGATCTCTTGCTAAGATTGTTTAAGCAATTGGTATTTAAAGATAAAGTAAAATCCATCGTAGATTATTTAGACTATGTATTTTTTGTTTTATTGTGACTATTAAACATTTTCCTCTAATAACTATTAAGTATATGTTTGAGCTTTTAAAGGAAATTATCAGTTTTATACTTTGGGTGTTTACCAATAAAGTAATGTTTTGGTCAGGCATACTTAACATGTTTTCGTAACAGAACAAATTTAAATTAATAAATGTTAACAAAACTAAGATCTGCACTAGCCATGGAATGAAAATAATTCCTAATCTGATGGATAAACCTAAATCCATCAGATTATCACTCATACTTTGACAATCCAAAACATCTAAGCTCCATAAATTGAATTATCATATGGAGAATATTTGTAATAGGAATAAGAAATATATTATTTTGAACAGATGTAGTAGTATTGTAGATTAGACGGAATTCTGATACAATATAAATGTATATTATTGTATAAACAATATTTACATGAAAGATAAATGACAAGCAATTCAATCATAGTAAAGTAGGATGCATCATATATAAAACCTCAGTAAAAGATTATAGCACACAGTTATTTAACATATTCATCCTTATTGATGAAGTCTTTCAAAACTTACTTCATATAAATAGATGGTAATGATATTTATACCTAATGTTTATAATACAATGTATTTTACTGGATATATCAGAAGTTATATTTCATTGTTTGCCAGCATTGAATAATCACTTTGCTTGTTGCTAACTTACTTACAGCATCAAGTTTGTTTTATGTGAACATTTATGAAAGTTAGTGCATTTTAATTATCAGTGTAGCTCTCTTCCCCCATTTACTACATATAAGGATTTTCATATCTGTTATTTCTTATTATAAAATAAGTGAAATTATAGGTTAAAAACAACAAATTCACTTATTGTGATTAATGATTACAAGTTCCCTTTCCATATTCATAAATAGCCATTTTATGGCATATACTGAATGTTTTTAGACTTAAATGGCAAAAATCTATTTTGTATAATCAGCAAAGGTTAAACTGAGTGATTATTGTTAATTTAATACTATTTGTTCAGAATATGATTGTTACATTCTGTGGCATTCCTAGTTCAGGCTTCTATAGTTACTCTTGAACAACTTTGTCAGTTTGATGTCATGTATAAAACATTAGCTACCTTGGTAACAGCTTAAGTATAATGTATGGTCAACATGGGTTACAAAACCACAATTCAAGTTAAAGCAATTATATGACTTGTTATGCACATTTACTTATATGAGAAAATCATCATGCTTCCCCTTAATGTTCAATATAGTGTATGTCATTTATGGCAAGTTAAAACAGTATTGTTATTATACACAAGCTCATGTTATTAAACTGAGTGTCTATTGTAAATTTAATACTATTTGTTCACAATATCATTGTTATATTCTGTGACATTTCAAGTTCAGGCTTCTATTGTTTCTCTTGAACAACTTTGTCAGTTTGATGTCATGTATAAAACATTAGTTACCTTGGTAACCGCTTAAGTATTATGCATGGTCAAGATGGGTTGCAAAAACTACAATTCAAGTTAAAGCAATTACATAACTTGTTATGCATATTTACTTATTTAAGAAAATCATCATGCTTCCCCTTGATGTTCAATGCAGTGTATGTCATTTATAACAAGTTAAGACAGTAGTGTTATTATACACAAGCCCTTGTTATTAAATCCTGTCTTTAATATTTAAATTCAGCAGACTGCTTCATCTTATATGATGGTTATATATTTTATGTCTAGATTTATTAAAATCCTACATTACATAACTATTGTGTGTTTTTTTTTTGGCTGTTGCTTAGTTATTTGAGAGACCACAAGCTGTAATGCTTATTCTTATTATTAGCACCTTCCAAGCATGTTTATACAGTCCATAGACTTTAAATTATGAGACCTTTCTAGTTTCTTATTTGTTATAAGTATATTTCCATCCTTACATACACACATATCAGTACTTCAAGGACGGGCAACAATGCCCATCCAGTTTTGCCAAAATACAATTCACTAGTTCACGTGTGTTTCCAGGCTGTTCTTAAAATATCCAAACTAATATTTGTCCTGTTCCATTATACCAACATGTTTGATGCAGTGGCCACTCTGCCAGTGAACCACTCAACACACCTTCCATTCCCACAGGTATTTCCACGGAGGAAATCTGATGACTCTCTAGCACTTTCCAGCTACCCCAAACACCCCTAGAATCAGCTATCCCCATATGCCCAACATGTCTGCGCAAGTTCACCTCCCAGACCACTGCAAAAGGTACTGCAAAAGTTCAAGTGCTCTTAGTCTTTCACAATAACTCAAACTTCCACTCTTATGTAAGTCCTTAATGTGTGGACCAAAATACATTTTAAATATAAAATTGCGACTTTTCTTTTTTTTATCAAGAATCAGCTTAATGAACTAAACAAAGTGCTGGGAGACCCTCAATATGTGTACATGGGGTTTAAAACAGCCCTTTTATTTATTTATTTTTTAAACCAAAAACTTCATTACCGAGAATCAACTCGAAGGCTACTCAGAGCCGTTAAGCATTATCGTCACTCTGTCTCCGTTATCATAGCAACCTGGGAGCATCTGTTTCTGTTAGTGTGTCTGTGTACTGCATACCAGAGGCTCGTGATGCACCTGAAACAACGCTTCACTTCACTGCAACTTCAAGCCTAAATTCCCTCCCTTTTAGTGAGGCAGCAGCCAGGAAAAGAACAAACAGATAAAAAAAAAAACTCCCAACAAGCCACCACAACAAGAGATAACACATTCTTCCAGCCTTCCCACCTTTCACTCAGCAGATGTATAAACAAACTATTCTCTGTCAAAACATCCAAAATCACAGTTTTATCCACCCACTTCCCCTGGATCCAGGCTAAAACACCAAATGTCTCTTCCTAATACACAAGCATCAGTAAACCTCAATCACAAGCTGCAACCCACAACTTCCCAGAGATGAAAATGGCAACATACAATGGCTGCCAGACACAGCTGCATCCACACACACCATGTCAGGATTGATCAAACAGCACTCGAAGGTATGATACCTGCCATAATTGATATTAACTATGTTTAGGCAGAATAATAATGACATTTGTACTAGCTGCCAGACACGGCTGCATCCATGCACACCATACCAGGATTGACCAAACAGCACTTGAAGCTATGATACCTGCCATAATTGATATTAACTATGTTTAGACAGAATAATAATGACATTTGTACTAGCTGCCAGACACAGCTGCATCCACCTACACCATCTCAGGATTGATCAAACAGCACTCGTAGCTGTGATACCTGCCATAATTGATATTATCTATATTTAGACAAAATAATTATGATATGTGTATTAAGAGCTTGCTAGTATTATTTAACCAGGATATGCATGACATTTCTAAATCATACTTTAACTGAAGAAGGCATTAGTTTCCATGACAGCATTTTTTTTTCAAAACACTCTACTGTTACTGCTATTATATATGATGTTAATTTGTTACATTTCAGTCTGAACTCTGATGAATGGTACCTTGTTGAATTAGTTTATTAATTATCTAAATTATTATAAGTAAAAACAATGAAAAAATTAACAAGATAAGTATGCATTGTGTTCAAGTAGGGGAATAAAAACTTCTATGTTTGTATTATATGTTGCTTTGTTTGGCTTATATATAATGTAAATAGTAACCAATCTTGACCTACCCTTTGTTTGTGAAGAATTATTGGACTCTTTAAACATTCTGAATAAATCATTACTGTTTCTCAGTTGTTTAAGAAACCCTCCTTTTTTAAATGAAAATAGATGACAAGTGATGTACCATATCAGTTGATACTTTGAGAGATGTAGCTGTAAGAGTTATTTTTTTGGGACAGCTATCTTGGAATCAATTTTTTGTTTCTTCTTTCTAGCATCAGTTCAAGGATTTGTTTCTTTTATTCTTTTAAGAGTAGGGGCCATCCATTCCATTTCTTCTTGGATCGACACTATGTTGTTGTTTTTGATGAATATAATAGCTTCTTCTAAATTATTTAAGGTTCTCATCTCATTGGCAAAAAGTATTTTTATCTTGGCTGGAAAGGCCGGCTGTGCTTTAATGTTGTTTTGTTTCAACAGTTTTATTATTGGCCAGACTTTTTTGGGTCTATATCATATGAGCAAACCGCACAAATTGTGAATGCTCATAATATTGAACGTTCCGGACCTCAATGTACTTTTTCTTAGATCACGGTACAGTGAAGAATGGGATATTTGCCCTTTCCACACTGTAGTGCAATCTCGGAGTTGGAATATATATTTAGCGAGGGGTGTGGGGGGCACAGCCCCATACAATAAGAAGTTCGAGGTCCGGTATGTTCGATATTATGAGCGTTCGCAATTTGTGCGATTCGCTCATATGATATAGACCCAACTTTTTTTTTTATTCTAGTATTCTGGAAGAATAATCAATGTCAAACCTTATCAGGTTTTGATTGTTTTTTTAAATGTGATTTTCTCCAAGCAGATTTTAATATTAGTTCCTTGTCCAGAAATGAAAAAAAAAATTATAACTATGGTTCTATGTGGAGTATTTGCTGAGTTAGAAGCAGGTTTCCTCAGTGCTCTATGTGCCCTTTCAATTCCAAATGAAAGTCCCTCTTTCAAGTCTAAAAATTCAGGAATCCATGTTGTTAAGAATGAAATAATGTCTTCTCCTTCAGTGTTTTCAGGCAGACCAAAGACCCTTATGTTGTTTCTCCTTTCCCTGTTTTCTAAGTCATCTATTTTGTTAAGCAGCCACGTATTCTGTTTAAGCAGAAATTCTTTTTGGAATTCTTCCTCTTTGAGTCTCCCTTCAATATCATTTAGAGAAGTCTCTATATTTGTTATTTTTGTATGGTGTTGCTGTAATAATTCCTTAAGAGTATCAGTCTATTTTGAGAATTTAATTTGAGGTTTTCTAAGTAATTTTTAAAGCCATCCATCTTCAAAGATAGTTCCTGTAAAGTAGATGTCATCAATTGCAGTTATTTTTTCAAAGCAGCATCTGGATAAGAATTCCTTGAGTTGTTCATATTTAGTGACTCAATATATCTCCAAGTTACTTGCCAGGAAAATTTTTGTATATCTCCACCAAAATTGATATTTATGTAGTTTAGTAGTTTATTTACATAATTCTGATGTTTTAAACTTTAAAATAATAAAATAATAACATTTTCCTGTATTATTATACTAGTTTAAGGAGCTCTCAAATTCACTGCTCTCAGTTGGCCATCTAGGCTCTGCCCCCTTTGATATTTAGTATTTTTATGTTTTTCTATTTTATTATTTATTATTAAATATTGTTATACCTTTCATTGTGGCTGGTCTTTTAGAGACTACTTTTAACACATATCTTTTTTAAAGTTTAAATTAGATTTTTAACTAATGGCGCAGTTGGGCATTGTCGCCTCACAGCAGGAGGTTCTCGGGTTCGATTTTTGGCTCGGGTTCCTTATGTGTGGAGTCTGTATGCCCTCCCTGCATTCATGTGGGTTCCCTCTGAGTGCTCCGGTTTTCCCCCACGTTACAAAGACATGCATCTGGAGTATTTCTCCCCAGGTCCCCGCTGAAAATCGGCTCATTCCAAGTCAGACTTTCCCAGTTAACAAATGTTAAATAATTAAATAATAAATAAAGTAATTATAACAAACAAATTGATTATGACAATAGCTGGATTTAGAAATTTGAAATCATAAATAAAATTAACAATATGAACAACAGCAAATAAGAACAACTATATATGAGTGTCTACTAACAATGAAGATTCTCAGAAAATTCCTATATATTACCAATGATATGAGTACAGCTATTTTTGTTTATCAAACGGTTCCTTGAAAATTTTCTACATATGATTGCTGGACATGATTCTAGTAGATTTTGATTTAATGGTAATAATTTTCAGATGACATACTTTGGTTGCAATATTTGTGAATTCATTGAAAGAGGGTGTAGCTTCATTCTTGCAATTGTTGGTTATAGGTTTCCTCACAATTGATAAAATGGGCCATAAAAGAGGGTAGTTCATTCTTTTAACACAAACAGGAATAGGGGTGTTAAAAATAATTAATAACTTAGATAAAATAAAATTATCCCCAAATAAAGTCTGTAAAAAATATTAATGGTATTCCAATAAGGTACAAGTACAACACAATCAAAGAACATGTGTTGCCAATCCGCTTTAAGCTCCTGTTTACATCTCCAACAGACTGGCTTCTTTTTAAACATAATTCAGTTTTTATGAGGTGTGAGGAAAGATCTGTGCAAGAATTTCCATTTAAAACATTTCCGTCTAAGAGAAGAAGTTGTCTGTTTGGAAGATATTAAAAATCATTTTTATCCTCTTCATCTGGAGGTCTGTTATTTATGTCAGTAAAACAGTTCCAATAATTGTCAGTACAACTTTTTGTTTCTTCCTTTACCACTCTATATAATTTGGATAAGAGACCCTCTTCCAGTGTGTTTTGTTGTATTAATAGTGCTAAAAATTAAACTAAGTTTGGGATAAGGGGGTAACAATAGACCATAATCTTAACTTTGACACACATATTGAAAATTAGGCTCCCTTTATAGGATTAAACCCTTCCTTACTCTAACAGCTAGAACAACTGTTTCCCATACCCATCTAATTTCCACCCTCCTCTATGCCTCTCCCATCTACACCAACCTATCAAAAAACAACCTTAACAAATTAGCTACCTCCTACAACAATACTGCCAGATTTGTGACTGCTTCCTCATTTAGGACTCGCCACTGTCAAAACCTAAAGCAACTAGGTTGGCTGGAACTACATAATCAACTTAAGATGCAACAACTTACTATTGCCCATAAGATCCTCTATCTTCCTAAAAATACTCCAATACTTACTAGCCTTCTAACCCCCTACAGTAATTTGACAACCCTTCGCTCAGCCAATAAAGTACTAGTATCTATAGTTAAATCCAAAAATAAGGCCGGGGATTCTCTGTTCTCCAACTCTGTGGGCAAATCCTGGAACCTGCTTCCAAAGGAACACTCATCTCTCTCCTCAATGAAACTGTTCAGAAAACAACTCAGTGAATACCTTAATAACCATGTAGTAACCCAGACTAATCATACCACCACTTTGTCTGAACTCTATCGATATAACCATTTGCAATTTAATTCCAACTCTCTCTATGCCTCTGACAGTAGACCCAGCTAAGCTAATTCAGTCTTTACAACTTTCTCTTACATAGGACCCACTTCAAAGTATGTACTGGTATAGTTTACATTTTACAGTATGAACTTGTTTTCACATATAAATACCTATAAAGAAATTCTTTATATTTCTTATTACATGCTACTTTAAAGTTGCTATGCTACTATAGTATCAACTGAATGACTCTCTGTTAAATACTACTGTACCTGAAGCTACTATATTTGTTAGTGTGTTTTCATTTCTCTTTCTTATGTGCTACTTTATAATTGCATTTTTATCTCTTTATTTTCTGCTACTTTAAAATTGCTATGTTGTTATATAACATTTGTATTCTTCACTTTAAAATAGTACTGTACCTAAATTTGCTAATATTTTACTTATCTGTACCTGAAGTTGCTAAAATTTTGCTTATGTGGAGCTTTTCTCCTCGGACCTCTACTGAAAATGGACATATCCAGTTAGACCAGCGCAGTCAACAAATGTAAAATAAATAAATAAATAAAATAAGATCACTTACCCTTGGTTGCATTAACTTAAATTTACCTTCTACATATTCTCTGCAAGATAGTATATCCAACCACATATCTTTGCTTAAATCATGTTTACTTATGCTACCATATTTCCCTGAAAATAAGACCGGGTCTTATACTCTTTACCCCGCCGAAATATGCATTAGGGCTTATTATCAGTGGGGATGCCTTATTTACCCCCCATACAACAATCTACATTTATTCATTTATTCATGTACAAAAATCAACATTTATTCATGTACACAAATCGACATTTATTCATGTACAAAAATTGGCATTTATTCATGTACACAAATTGACATTTATTTGGTACTTTTCTGTTATGTGGCAACAGTTCTAAGTAACGCGTTAACAGTTGTGTGAGATTTCTACATAAACAGAGCTACAAACATTTCAACTTCTGAATATCTACACCTTGGCTTGCACAGTGCAATATTTCATGCTTAACAGAAAGTGCAGAAAAATCTCAATGCATGTGTATTGGAGGAGGGGAATAAAACTGAAAGCAAAAACCATCCATTCTGTTGCCCCAATAACGGAAAGGTTATTCAAATACAGTCATGCCATCTTCTTCTGGAACATTGTCATAAGTCTCCAACCCCCGAATTCCAGCCTGAATTTCTTGCAACCCAATTTCCTGTGGAACCATTGGCCCCAATCTGTCATGCCTACCAATAGAGCTCTCCTTAAATGAGCACTGCTTGTCCAAGTAGCTGGCTCATAGTACATTGGCAACACAGCTGTCAGTGATTTTATCCCATGAATTTTTCACCCAAGTCACGACCTCTTGCAGGCTAGGCTTCACAAAGTTTCCATGGTGATTTCTCTCCATTCTATTTTCAATGTAATCATTGATTTCCATGGGCAAATGGTCCTTGAATGACTTGTTTATTACAATAGCAAGAGTCTGGAAATAAGCAGTCATTCCTGCGAGAATCATTATTCGATCTTTTCTTCTCCATGCGAAGAATTGCTTCATGTCTTTAGCGCGGTGAGTGCTGGCTGAATCCCAGACTAGCAGACCTCTTTCGCCACCTCGCAAAACAAGTGGCAGCATTACATCGACCCACTTCCTTATAACTGCTTGTGTGCTATAGGCTTTTTCAGTTTCAAGAATGTAAGTGTCTGAAACACATTCAATCTTATCTTTCTTGCCCTTAATAATGATTAGAGGTGTTTTTTTTCCCATCTAAACGAATTGCCAAAATACAGGTAACACGTACACTCTCGTAAACAGTGGAGGGAATGTAGATTGACGAGGCACCCCTGAGATCAATTGTTGTTTGAGATCCTTGGCTCACAAACACTGCAGTTTCATCCATAGCAATCAGGTTGGAGAGTTGGTATTTAGAAAAGTCGATGCCATCAACAAAGGACTTGAACGCAAGTGCACGTTTAATAACTTCAGTATCTTCCAGCTTGAACAGTGTTGTTGATCTTCTTAGAGACAGTTCATATCGCTGAAGGGAGCCATCCAGCCAATGTTGTGATGCTTTGAATTCTTCTGGGGATAGTTAACTGTGGTGCCATTGCAAGGGCAAATGCTTGAATAACAGCCCTGCGCACAACCAAAGCCTTTGCTCTCCTGTTAGCAATCCATTCAGAGATGATGTCTTCCAGCTCAGGAAATAATGGTTGATGACCTGGACCTGATCCACACTTGCACTTTTGAGCATTTCCCTTGTCGGCCTGTTGACTGAGGTTGTACGGAGCACGCCATTTTCGGACCATTCGGAGATCTAACTTCTTCTCTTTGCAGAAAGCCATCAGATTCTTTCCCTGGGAGTCCACCACAATTCCTTTCTTGTACTCGACGGAATAGCTCTTTCTTTTTGCGCTCATCCTATCTGGGGGGGGGAGTTAATTGAAGACTTATGAGACCAAAGTGGCAACACAAAATGGTGACGGTTAAGAAGACACAACCACAGCCGTTCATTATCAAGTGCGCACACTTTACGTGCGATGTCTGTACTTTGAACAATCAAAGTACACCTGCCAGTGTTTATGGGCCAAGGATCTCAACCGTCAAGTGTGAGTGATGATTTGGGTTACAGTAAGAATCGTGGAGGACTCCCAGGGAAAGAATCTTATGACTTTCTGCAAAGAGAAGAAGTTGGGTGTCTGAATGGTCCAAAAATGATGAGCAGAGTACGATAACCTCAGTCAACAGTAATATTATTTTATAAGTCAACACGTCCATCGTGTGTTGTTGACGATCTTTACTGGGGCTTATTTTTGGGGTAGGGCTTATATCATAACCACCCTGGAAAACCATGCTAGGCCTTATTCTCTGGTTCGGTCTTATTTACGAAGAAATACAGTATAATCAACAGAATGCAGTTTTTCATCATTAAAACCAACATATCAGATTTTTTTTCATTAAATGTAACAGTTGTTTCTAATCTTGAAGTGAAAATATTACTTTGAGTGTATGCTATATGGAAAGGAAGAAAAATCCATGCTTTACATGTTGAAGTTTCTAAATGTATTTAATATAGCAGAAATTAAATAAAAGTCAGTTGTCTGGTGACTCCTTTATGAAAAGTAATCTTTTAGCAACCAGTGTAAATTATTGTGCAGTATAAGGTTACAATTAGAGTTTATGTTATGTTTAAATTTTATGAAAAGGCATCTTAGAAACTCTTTCCACCTGGCTGTGTAAATATTATTTATCCAAAGAGATATTGTTTTTATAACTGATTATAAAAAATATAATTCTAGATCTGGAAGTCAAATCCCTCCTGCTGTCCAGTCCCTTATATGATGATTTAAGGCAATTCTTGGTTTGTTGCGGAACCAAAGAAATTGTAAAATTAATGTATTACATTCTTTGATACATTTTTTAGCTGGAAGTAAAGACAATGACTGAATAACATATAAGATTTTTTGGTAAAATAATCACTTTGATTATAGATAGTCTCTCTTCCATTGTGAAGAAAAATCATTCCATTCATTTATTATAGGCTCATAGGTAGGTACTAGGCTATCGGCCCTAGGGCCCATACAAGCCTAGCCAAAAAATGTACCCTGGCTTTCGCCACCCAAGAAAATTATTTTCCTGTGCCCCTGTCGAGCAGAGCCACAGAAGTGATCCCCGGGGTGAATTTCCCATTTCATATCCAATCATCAAGATTTTTCTTGAAGAGTGCTAATGAGGAGCTCTGTTTGACATAGATAGGTAGTCTGTTCCAGAGTATGGGAAGTCTCTGGGACAGGAATCTATCCCTCCAGCATGTTCTGTTTATTGTGGTGACAAGGTTAAGGTCCCTAGAGTGTGTAGCTTGGAGGGAATTGGATTTCTTTAAGTGGAGCATGTCCAACAGTTCTGGGTTTGACATAACTTTGTATGTTAGGCAGAGATCGCCCCTGAGTAGGCGATATGCGATGGAGTAAAGCTGTAGTTTTTTGAGACGGTTTGCATAGGGCATCTGTTTGAGGTATTTCTGTGGTCAAAAGGGGCGTTGTACTCTATAATGGGTCTAATGAGTGATGAGTAGAGGGGAACAATTACCTCTTTTTTTCTGGATGAGAATCCTTTTGTGATGAGATGAGCCACGTAGAAGGATTTCCTGACCACTGTGGCAATGTGATTATCAAAGGAGAGACTACTGTCCACCTATGCCTCAAGATCTCTTATCACATTTTCGGCATTAAGTAGACTACCAGCTATGTGGTAGTTCATGGGTACAGAGTTTTTACCAAAGGGGATGACAATACACTTTTTGGCATTGAGCTTCAGGCCATGGCTTTGACACCAGGTATCTGTCTCAGTGAGGCCCTTTTGTAGTTTGTCCACACTGTTAAAAGTTTCGATTATGGCTCCTAGTTTGCAGTCATCTGCAAACTTTGTTAGCCAAAGACCTTCTGTGTTGGCCTGCACTTCAGAGAAGTAGATACCAAACAGGAGAGGACCCAGGACTGAACCCTGTGGTACTCCACTTGTCACTGGTCTGATGTCGGATTTGGAATCCGCTACTTTCACAGTGTGGGTTCTGTCCATGAGCCAGATGGCAACCCATCTCGTGACATAGGGATTTATACCTAGTTTAGTGAGTTTATCTATAATTCCAGAGTAGGGGATGGTGTTGAAAGCCTTGGCGAGATCTAGATAAGCTGTGTGAACCATTTTACCCTCATCTATGGCTTTGGTGACTGCTTCAAAGAAGTCAATCAGGTTTAGGAGACATGATCTGCCTTTTACAAATCCAAACTGAGTAGGGTCCAGAGTTTGGAGATTACCAATGTCTTTTTTTATGAGTTCCACAATGATACGTTCCATGGCCTTGCAGACCAGGCTCGTCAGGCTAATGGGGCAGTAGTTCCCGGGGTCCATCGTGGCTCCCCCTTTGTGGAGTGGGATAACTGTTGTGGTGTGCCATTCAGTGGGTATAAAGCCTGAGGTGAGGCTATGATTGAACATGGTACTTAGGTAGGGTGCCAGTTCATTCTGTAGTTCATGTAGAAAGCAGCCTGGGATATTGTCAGGTCCCATGGATGCTGTGTTCTTGGCTTTGGAGAGTGTGTTTTTTACCTGTGCAGCCATGATTATAGGAACTTTGCATTCTTCCGGTATAGAAATGGGCCCTCTAGGGGGTGAGAGAGGGGTAAAGTTAGCATTGAACCTATCTGCTAGGATGTTGGCAATATCAGATGGTTCTGTATATTTAGTGCCATTATGCTGTAACTCAGAGCAGATCTGAGTGTTCCCATTTAGATTCTTGACATAGCTATAGAATGCTTTGTGGTTGTCTTTAGAGTCAGTGGCAATTTTGTTTTCGTAACTAGCTTTGGAGGATTTTATGAGGGATCTCAGCTTCTTACTGAGGTTGACCAGGGAGTTCCTCCAGTCATGGTGTTTTACTCTTTTTTGCAACAGTTTCTTTCTTCTGTTGTAGAGTTTGTTTATAGCAGAGGACCACCAGATTGGCTTCCTTTTTTTGGAGGATAACATCTTGGTTCTATTAGGGATAGCATGATCCATGCACTCGTGTAAGTGCTTATAAAGTGCATTTGTGTAGGATTCGACAGTCATACCTCTATTGTCCATCTGCATGGGTGTCATGAAGTTTGCCACTTCTGTCTTAAGAAGTGTGAAGTTGGCTTTTGAGAAGTTTTTTACGATGGTTTCCCTAATTGGGGCTGGGGGTGGGATGTGGATGTCTAGGCTGATTAGCTTGTGGTCGGATCTGACCAACGAGGAAATGACCTCTGGTGTGGAACACCAGTTTCCCATGTTGGTAATGACCAGGTCTAGGATATTGCTGCCCCTGGTGGGGGTGTGAATAAGTTGATCCAAGGCATTGGAATTTATGAATTCTAGAAAACGTTGAGCAAAAGAGTTGGTACATGAGTAGTTTTCCCAGTTAATGGTGGGGTAGCTGAAATCGCCCATTATTAGGGTGTTGGGTTGTACCATAATACTTTCCAGTGTATCAAGAAATGAGGAGTGTGAATCCTGGGGCATGGTGGGGGGTCTGTAGCAAGCTACAATTTGGATTGCGGTCTTGCCCAGAGTTAGTTGCACTTGGATAATCTCGGATGCATTATGCTGTGCAACTAGCCTGGAGGTGTGGATATCCTTAATGAATATGGACACGCCTCCGCCTTTAGTTCTTCTTTCTGGGTTAGGTGGCCTGAAAGGTGTGGTATGAATTGAAGCCTGGTAATGCAGGGGTGCTCTCTGGAGCTTTGAACCAGGTCTCTGTCACTGCACAGATGTCAATGTTCTCTATTTTAAGGAGTGCCTCGAGTGAGTGCATTTTGAGGTTTAGACTTCTAGCATTGAGTAACATTACCTTCAGATTCTGCTTGCTTGTACCTGTTACGGTGGTGAATTTGTCAATTGAACCTTGCCTAAAAAAGACACTATAAGGGTGGCAAGAGCCTTAGCCAGTTTCCGGAATCCTAAGGGCGACAGGTGCAGGCCATCCCTGGCAAAGCATCGTGGACTGTCGATCATGTCGTCCCAGGCAGACAAATACTGGATCCCCTTAGAATGACACCAAAAGCTTAGCCAATTGTTGAAGTCAATCATTTTGTCCTTGTACTGTGGTATCATTCTGGGTGATGTATACAGATTATGCTGTTAGTAGAATTGCAATTTATTATATTATTAATGCCATCTGTTATAATTATCCCTAAATAGTTCATTTTTCTCTCTTTGACAATGTATTTAGTAAATCTATCATTTAACCTATTAATATTGGCATTTATGGGTAGTATTTTTGTTTTGCTATCATTAAAGGACAGACCAGATTTTTTGGGAACACATCCATTGCCCTAAAAACATCAGAAAGGGAACTATCAATGTCACTCAGTGTCATATGCATGTCATCAGCAAATAACTGGATTTTACAAAGCAAATTCATATTTATGCTAATGCCTTTTACGTTTAAATGTGACCTAATAAAATGAGCAAAGGTTCCATAATTATGGTTCCATAGTTAGTGTAAAAAGCAGGGGTGAAAGAGGACATCCTTGTTTAGTTCCCTCAAAAATTTGTATTGAATCAAAAGTAAAAGTACCTATTTAAATGTATGCAAAACAATTGATATGTAGAAGACTTATAAGATGCGTAAAATTACTTGAAAAATTACATTCCTCTAAGGCTAACAAAATATATTTCCAATTCACAGAATCAAAAGCATTATTAATGTCTAGACTCATTAATGTTAAATTCTCTTGTTTTGTTTACATAGTCAATTACTGTGAGTATTCTTTTGATATTGTCATAAGTGTTTCTATTTAGAATAAAACAAGTTTGGTCATCATTAATCATGGAATATAGAATATATTTAATCAATTAGTATGAATTGTCATGAATAATTTATAATCTACATTTAAGAAATTGGTTTGTAAAAAGAGTATTCAGTTGGATCTTTGTTAGTTTTTAAACCTGAGGAGGAAAGAGTATAGTTCCAGAAGGGAGGAACTTTTGTTAAGTCTAACTTTAGAAAAAAGTTTGTGTAACATGTTTAAGGCTTCTTTAGGTAGTAATTTGTAGAGTTCTGGTATAATTCCATTATGATCTGGTGCTTTGTTATGTTTTAATTTGTTAATCTGAGTTTGAATTTCTCACATTGAGTCAGGTTCATCACTTAATTTCTCTTGGTCATCAGACAATTTATTGTTTGTATTAAAAAAAAGTTTTGATTATCCCTTCTGAGTCTCTTATTACATTATATGGATTGATTTTATTGGAATCATTTCTAAATTCTTTTAAAACATCTTCTATTTCCATCAGTTTTCCTTTTATCTTATGTGAATAAGTCTCCTTTCTATGGTTAGACTTACTAAGTAGTTTTGTTCTGTTAGCTAACATATGCATAGATTTTAGGTTAATAGAGAAATTATCTTAAACTTTTCTAGATTAATCATAGTTTTATTATCTAACATTTCTAAATACTTACAATGTAGATCATTAATCTCTTCTATGTTATTATTAGCTGTCTGATTTTCCAGTTTTAATTTGTCAAGTGTTTCTTGTATCATGTATAGTTCTTTTTCCCATTGTTTTTTACTGATAGCCAACTGGTGACTCTCACAAAAATATATGCTTTTAGTGCATCCTATAGATAGATTTCTGAAACATCTCCTGTATTGCTAATTTCAAAAAAAGAAAGAATTTCTTTAATAAAAAAGTCCTTAAAATCCTTTAAGCAAGTTATATATGTAGATCATTGTGTGTATTGTACCTAGTCAGCCACTGTAGCTAGATAGCATGTGCATATAAGTTAGTGAGCACGTGCAAGATCAGTGCCATTTTGTATAGTCAGTCAGAGTGAATGCTGGCATGAATGGAGGTGCACATGCGAGTGTGTTTGAAGTAATGAGTCAGTCAGTTAGCTTAAATATATGTTCCAGTTACAACTCATGATGACTTTATGTACCATAAACAACTTGAAACCATCACAGTGCCTCAGTGTCTCATATGAATACACCAGACACGTAACATGGTATCAAAATGGGATCCGAAGTGAAGCAACTCACAAACCATGAGGCATGAAGTTAGAGGTGGGGGAATATACAGGAGCCAACTCGCAAACAAATCAGTAGTTATTCAAAGGTACTTAAACTCGTTTAAATGATTTTTCAGTCACCACTTATTTGGTGAAGCAGTCAAAATGTTCAAAATAATTACTGAGATAGACAAAATGTCTGAAACTGGGACATACTGATAAAAGTATTTGAAATAAATACAAAAGCATTCAAAATAATGTCCAAAGTGTTAAAATGTACAAAAAGGCTAAAACAACTGGATTTCTTGGCAACATACTACTTTTTTACATTAACTGAAACTTTTCAAGGTATCCAAAGTGTCCGAAGTGTTTGCAGTGTTAAAGTGAAGCCATTTCAGAGAGATTGTAGTGCATTTGATTATAATTACAAGTACCTGGTCTAGGCTTATATTTAAACAAATTTTGTTGTTATGGCAGAGGGATTTCACAGACCTGGACCACTGGTGTTTGATATTAATATTGTTGAGAATTAGTAAGCGTTTGAGCAAGAATATAACATTTTCATACAGGCTGTATTTTCTGATACAGATGAACATACAAGAGCATTCATACTTCTTAATTTAGCTGACTCTGAAGCCAATGAGAAGAAATGTTCATTTGTGTATGCACCTGCCATGTATGCAGGGGAGAGGGAGAACCACCATATTGAGATACAGGCTGAAATGTGGGAAGACCTTGAGTGCTTAAAATGTAAATTTAGAGAAATGTGTAACCGTCAAACGAATATTACAATGGAAAGGCAGATGTTTTACACAAGAAATAAAAAGCCTGGTGAAACTATAGCAGCATATATTACTGACTTAAGAAATAAAGCAAAAATGTGCAGATTTGGTGATCTGAGAGATGAGTTGATAAAAGACAAGCTTTTTCTGTGGTGTTAATAATGATGCAGTGAGAAAGATTTTGCTTTAAGACACAGATTTGTCAAATATATGAGCTTACAGTAAAGCACATGAATATGCTTACATATGAGGAAAAATGTGCATGCAGTGTCTGCCAACGCGAATGTTGACAGTGTGCAACATAAGGTTGGGTGCAAACACAGATCTAAACCAAAGGGTGTGGTAGCTTCTAACCCTAACTATAAACTGAATGGGGCCACAACAAACAACCTTGTTGTTAACTGCCGTAATTCTGGAGGTAATCATGAACTAAATGAGAGACATGCTTAGCTTTTGGTCAGCAATGTCATAAATGTAAAAAATGTAATCATATCAAAAGGCTTTGCAAATCTAAAGTGGCATGTACTTTTATTAAAGAGAGCATCCAAAGAAGCAAATAGATCAGATAGAGAGCTGTGAGCAAACTTTCTATGATGATGGAGTCTCTGTGATTGATGAAACAGTTAACATAGTACATTATCAGTTGGCAGCAAAGAGTGAAATATTTTGTACTGCATGGATTAATGAGAAACCCACAGAGCTTAAAGTAGAAACTGAATCCAAGTGCAATGTTATATCAGCACAAATGTTTGCCAAAGTAAGAGCTGGTGAGAAACTTGATTCAGCAAAGTGTGCAAAACTAGTTGCTTATGGTGGTGAAGAGATTCAAACTGATGGTGCAGTAATTCTTTCATGCTGTTCTGCTGGAAACAGCTATGACTTGCAGTTTTATGTAGTTAAATTATAGGTGCAGTCACTGTTAGGCCTCAAAGACAGTCTGAGAATGGGACTGACTTCATTTAACAAAGATGTCCACCATATAAGTCTGAAAAACCATTATAGTTTTTCACAGAATATTTTTAGTGAATATGCTGATATTTTCAAAGATGAGCTTGGCAAATTTCCAGTCACATATTCCATGAAGTTAAACCATGAAGTAAGCCCAGTTGTCAGACCAGCAAGGGAAGTTCTGATAGCAATGCAGAGTGGAATACGGACAGCACTAGACAAAATGGTGAATTTGGGTGTAATTCGTCCAGTAAGAGAACCAGCTGAATGAGTGTTCTCTATGGTTATAGCTGATATGAAAAGCTCAGATGATAATCGAATATGTATTGATCCAAGAGACTTAAACAAAGCACTTAAGTGTTCTCATCACCCGATGCCTAATGCCATTGTTTTTTTCAATCTTAGATGCAAAAAGTTCCTTTTGGAAAATGTTGCTGGATCACAAATCTTCATTGTTAACAGCTTTCTGTACACCATTTGGAAGATACAGATTCTTGAGAATGCCGTTTGGGATAAATTCTACCAGTGAAGTATTTCAACATGTGATGGAACAAATTTTTTCTGGTTATCTATGTGCTATTATGGTAGACAACATTATTGTAGGGGGCAGTGGTGAAGACAAACATGATAGAAATCTCAAAAAATGTTCTAGACTGTGCTCTTGAAGTCAGTCTTAAACTGAATCCTCAGAAATGCAAATTCAAACTTAATGAAGTTACGTATGTATGTGCGTCACTTGCTTACCAGTTCTGGCTTACAACCAGGTCTGTCTAAGCAAGCAGCAATTCTTGAGATGCCAGTTACAGAAAATGTCACACCTTTACAATGTTTTCTTGGTATGGTCAACTATTTAGGAAAGTTCATCCCTGAGCGGAATGAGCTGTCAGCACCCTTACATGAGCTGACACGCAAACATCTAAAATGGTGTTGGCTGGAAAAACACAAAACAGTACATGATATTCTGAAAGAGGAAAATTGCCAGACCACCCACACTGAAATATTATAATGTTCACAAACCTGTAACTCTTTCATGTGATGCTTCAAAGTATGGTCTTGGTGCAGCATGTCTTCAAGAAGGCATATCAATAGCCTATGCATCCAGAACTTTAACCCAAACTGAAATGCAGTGTGCTCAAATTGAAAGAGAGCTTTTGGCAGTAGTGTTCTGTGTTCTGTAGATCACTGTGTGTACTGTACTAGTCAGCCACTGTACCTAGACAGCATGTGGATAAAAGTTACTGAGCATGTGCAAGATCAGTGTCATTTTGTGTAGTCAGTCACAGTGAATGCTGGCATGAGTTTAATTATTATATTTATGGAAAACCTATTCAAATAGATACTGATCACCAACCTCTAGTGATGATTCTGAAAAATCCAATACGTACAGCCCCAGCACGCCTACAATGTGTGATGTTAACATTGCAACAGTACAACTAAAGTATAGTCTGTACTAAAGGCAAATATCTCTACCTTGCTGATACTTTGTTGAGAGTACCCAGATAAACAACAGAATAGCATGACAATGAGAAAGCAGACTTTGAAGTCATGGAAGTCAAAAAAATTTCCTCATCATATCTTGATGAACTCAGAAATCACACAGCCTCAGACCCAATTCTCTAGCAGCTGCAACATTTTATCAGTCAAGGATTGGCAGCACAACAAACCAGTCTACCACTTGACATACAGATGTATTTTCCTTACAGAGATGAGCTCATGATGGAAGATGGAATCATCATGAAAGTGATAAAGTGGTAAATCGTACAGCATTATACAAAATTTTGCATCATGGTCGTCCGAGGTACTGATTCAACCAAAAGAAGGGCAAAAAGCATAGTATTTTGGCCTTCTATGTCAAAAGATATACAGAAGAAAACTCTAGCTTGTTCAATTTTCAATAGTACTAAATTCCACCAACAAAAAGAGCCACTTCAGCAAAACCAGATTCCTGAATTACCATGGTCAATGGTTGCTACTGATATTTTTGAATGGAATGGTCAGCATTACTTAGTGTTAGTAGACTCTTACTCGAATTGGTTTAAAATTGACCTTCTTCCTAACTTAACATCTAGCACTGTCATTATGAGATTGAAGACAAATTTTTTTTGTCCATGGTAGTCTGCAAAAAGTCATTTCTGACAATGGTAAACAGTTTACAAGTCAGCAATTCAAGAAATGCAATTTAAGAAATTTGCTGAGTCTTGGGACTTAGTTCATGTTACTAGTAGTCCCGAGTACCCAGTCCTATGGATTAGCTGAGCACGCAGTTCAAAGTGTGAAACATTTGTTGGAGAAATCCAAGCAAGATGGTACTGATGTTTTTCTTAACTTACTCAGTCTCAGAAACATTCCTCAAGATAACTTGCTTGATTCACATGCTCAGAGATTAATGTCCAGACAGATGACAACAACTTTACTGATCAGTAAACAATTGTTAATACCAAATGTAAAGAACAACAAAATGGTCAAGGCTCAATTTTCGAGAAAATGTCAGTCAGAAAAATTGTACTACGATAAGTCCAGCAAACCTCTTAGACCATTAAGACAAGTGAGAATGCAAACATCTATAGGATATGACCAAGTGAGTAGCATCAAAAACCTTTGTGAAGAACTGAGATCTTACATCATACAATCTGAAGGAATGGATTTCAGAAGGAATCGAAGACACTTACTGCCAATCTCCAAACCAGTGACAGCAGATTGCCTGTGCCAGAGACTATTTGTCAGAGTAACTCTACTTGTTTGAATTCCAGAGTACAGTGTACTTTCTTCAAGTAATCCTGATGTAATCTCCAAAGTTCCAATTGTAAAAGAATCCCCTCAGACTGTCCCTGTTGCTAAACTTAGTCAAAGTTTTAATGTGATCATATTGGGTAGAATTTCCAAACTCATTTCAAGATAAACAGCGACTTGGACTTGAATTTATTTGTTGTTATAAGTTGATGTGATATCTAGCTTGTTAAAAATATCTTGTTCTCCTATTGCATGTCAACCAAATCAAAGAGGGAGGATGTAGATCATTGTGTACATTGTACCTAGTCAACCACTGTACCTAGATAGCATGTGCATATATAGTTACTGAGCACATGTATGATCAGTGCAATTTTGTATAGTCAGTCAAAGTGAATGCAGGCATGAATGGAGATGCACATGCAAGTGTGTCTGAAGTCAGTTAGCTTAAATATATGTTCCAGTTACAGCTCCTGATGGTTTTATGTGCAATAAACAACTTGAACCCATCACAGTGTCTCAGTGTCTCATTTGAATACACGAGACATGAAACAATATATGCTGGTATCCTCCTGATCTTAATGTTATTGTTAGATTTTAGAACAGCTCAAACGTGATTGGCTTGTGATCTAAAAGTGGCCACTTTAACTTTGCCTAGTTTATTTATCAATTTGCCCAGTTTATTTATCAACTCATTGGAGATATACTGTATACTCTATCAATTCTGGATTGTGTTCTATGTATATGTGAGTAATGAGTAAATAAAAGGGATTCTGGATCTTAGAAATAATTTATGTCCCTAAGGTAAAATAGTTTGGTGAACTTTAACAGAGCCTTTGATGATGCTTGTATTTTCTATTTACCTGTTGTATTAGTATCCTTTGGTGACAATATACAATTAAAATCTCCTGCTAGTATGATGCTTCCTTTTGAAATTTGAATTACTTGTTCTAGAAGTTGTTCAACAGTTTAAATTCCTATTCCAGGAATCCAGTATAAGTTAAGGAATATTTTCTTATCATATTCTAGAGTAATAGAACAGAGCATACCTTTACCATCCATATGTGCGTCAATGATTTTACGCATAGGCAAAGAATTTTTCCATAATATAGTAACTCCTCTTTTTTGATTACATTGTAAACTAGATAATATAGAGTAATATTTAATATTAAGTCTCAACAGCCACAAGGTAAACATTCAGAGTTTCATTTTCACAACAGTTTTATTTATTTTTGTTGGTTTAGTTTAGACTACCTCTCTTGTAACTGCTATTTAATTAACATTTATGGAAATACAATTAATAAATGTAATTTGTTGTGCAAGTCAACAGTGTAGATGTAACTCTCTTAAAATTAACTACATGGACCCAGTATAATATCTCTTCTTTGTTAAAGAACTACTTATTAACAGTCATACTGACATTAATACTTACAAGTTTAATTAGACACATAATAAGTGTTATTGTAGACACCAAAAAAAAAAAAACTTTTAATGTAACTAAACACTTGCTTTTAAAATCCTTCAAACCCTCATGGAATCTTAATACTCCCTGCTTGAATAGTCTAACCATCCAAGCAAACCCACACATCTACTATTCTAAAACGCCCAAACCACTCTACTTCAATTAAACAACACTGTCATTAACAACAAAGTGAACACAAGTCTGTCTCCTTTAAAACTGGTATATATGTGTGAAAAATAAGAGAAGTATTATATGTCCCAAAGTTGTTGTTTAACTTACATATTTTTCATTTTTATATGTTCATTAAAACACTAAGAGATAAATAATTTTTTTTATTATTGTTCGATAACTATATACACTCTTGAATCTCAACTACTGTCATCTTGAAAAGGTGAGAAACTGCTGTATTGCAGTTCAAGATTCCTATTATGTGCCTCACAAAAAGTTCAATTTCCTTTCCGAATAATCTATTTTCTTTCAGTGAAAATGTAATAATAATAGATAAATAGATGTCATGAAACAAGAATACTTTTAACATCTTGAGAGTACTTGTGGTTATTATACTGATGCTGTGGCGACTCTGAAAAGCCTGGCTGCTTTGGTTACACTCTACCATTTATGTTAGTATTGATTTTATCATAAAAATTGGATACCCTTGTAAGAGCCTGAGAGTGGTTGACTGCTGGCAGTATAGTTACCTTACAGTCTGGGCAGAAGGGGTGCAGTTAGTAAATGTGTACCACCCTTTCCCAAGAGTGTGTGCGTGAAAATCAAATACCCAGGTTTGGGTGCGTCAGCTACTTGGAAATGGGACACAGCACTCCAAAGTGAGTCTTGTTTGGGATCTGGAGAGACAGACAGTCCAGTCCCAGTGCTGGAGCATGTTCCCTGTGTGCTCTTGGGGGAAACTGCTTGATGCAGAGAGCTGCATCTAAAAAAATACTGTGACAATCCATTCCTGTTCTTAGTGACCTTGCCTCACTGATGTGAGTGTCCTTGATTACTGGCTCGGGGTAGACAGGTTGTCACATATTTGGTGGCAGAGTGATGGGATATTACTTGAACTTCAGTCTCCTGTGGACAGTTATCCCTGAAGGTGTGTGTACTCTCAACAGCCACATGGTAAACATTCAGAGTTTTATTTTTACAATTGTTTTATTTATTTTTTATAGTTTAGTTTAGTCAGGGAAAGCAGGCAAAGATGTCAGCAGAGGACTATGGTAAGCTGACAAAGAACCACTTGGCCAAGGTATGTGAACCCAAAAGACTGGTGCATGTTAATTGGAATAAAGAGGAAATTATTTCAGCCTTAATCGCAGCTGCAGCGCAGACCAGTGGCAGGAGAACAACCAGTCTGGCAATGGGGATGTGCAGTCTTCAGAAACAGGACAGTTCACCTTTTCCTTTGTGGACTTAACAATCCATCTGGAGTTAAAGAGACTTGACCTGGAGGCTGAAGAAAAGAAAAAGCAGCATCTGCATGAACTGGAGGCCAAACATTTGGATACCGAACAGAGATTGTGGCATTGGGAGATGGAAGAAAATGAGAGACTGTGGTGATTGGAGGCTAAAGAAAAAGAGAAGCAGCAACAACATGAGAGGGAAATGCTGATTCTTCGTCACGGTCATGGAGGTAACGGGGAAGGGAATAACTGTATCCCAGAAGCAATAAAGGTCAATACATTTCTTCCACAATTTGCAGAGGGGGGTGACTTTGATAGTTTTATTCATATATTTGAAAAAGTATGTAAACAGTATAATGTTGACAAGAGCTCTGGGTATGGTTCCTAACCCCCTTACTCCATGGTAAAGTGGGAACTACTGTTTCTAAATTATATGATACTGATTTGTTAAACTATAATAAAGTAAAACAACATTTATTGAACTGTTTAAATTACCACCTGAAGCTTACAGAAAAAATTGTCATGCTCATAAACGCAATACAGATGTGATTATATTGTTGAGTTATGCACTTATTTTCATAAGTGGGTGAGTGGGTGTTGGGTCACCTCTTTTGAAAGACTGGTAGACCTTTTGGTGAGGGAATAAGTACTTAGTATTTTACCTGAGGACATGAGAATCTATTTGGCAGACTGGGAGTGTAACTCTGCAGATGAGCTGGGGAGAAAAGGGGAGCTCTACTTAAAAAACAGGACATCACGGTACAAGAAGAGAATACCCAGTGCTGCACATGCATATAAGGGAACCCATGGTGGGCAGCCTAAATACCCAAACAGAGTCTACCTGTAACAGGGGAAGCAACTAGTTCAGGTACATGGCCAGGATCACAGTATAGATGTTTTAAATGTAACCAGAGGGGCCATGTAGCATACAAATGTCCAGTAAAGAATGTGGGGAAAGAAAGTTGAGGGAGCCAACCCCCCCCCCCCATCAGTAAATCAGAACATCCCCAGTATCTGCCCCCTTCCCCTTATATCTAGGGATCAGGTCATCATTGCTCTCTCAAAGGCAAAAAATACAGCCCCCATGGGTCCCGATAACATCCCAGGCTGCATCCTACATGAACTCAGGCAGGAACTTGCAGCACCATTAGGCAACCTATTCAATCAAAGCTTGAGTACCGACTTTGTCCCAGCTGAAGGAGGACAGCCACTGTCATCCCTTTACACAAAGGTGGAGAGACCACTGATCTGGGAAATTATAGACCCATCAGCCTAACTAACCTGATCTGCAAGGCCATGGAACGGATTATCATGGACCTCATTAACAAGGATATTGGCAACTTCCAAACACTCGATCCCACACAATTTAGCTTTATCAAGGGGAGGTCATGTCTGTTAAATTTGGTCGACTTTTTTGAGACAGTCACCAAAGCCATGGATGACAGGAAGGCAGTGCACACCACCTGGCCAAAGCCTTTGACACTATTCCCCACTCAGGCATAACAGATAAACTCTCTCAACTAGGCATCAATCCGTATGTTACCAGATGGATAGCTAACTGGCTCACTGATAGAACCCACCTAGTCAAAATAGGGGAAACCACTTCAAGCAGTAGACAATTATTGAGTAGTGTACCCCAGGGTTTGATCTTGGGGCCTCTGTTATTTGGGCTATACTTTTCTGAGGTGCAGGCCAAAACCAGTGGGCCATGGATGACCAAGTTTGCAGATGTCTGCAAGCTGGGTGCTGTCATCAATTCCCCTAGTGATATGGACATCCTCCAAGAAGGTCTCACCCAAACAAATGACTGGTGCCAGAAACATGGCCTCAAGCTAAATACAAAAAAAATGCATCATTATCCCCTTTTTGGGAGAGTGATGTCCTACAAATTATCACATTAATAACAGCGTCCTAAGCATGCAGTCAATCGTGAGGGATTTGGGCACCCAGATTTATAGCAACCTGACTTTTGACCACCACGTTGCTTCCATTGTATGGATCGCTTTCTACATGGCCCACCTCATAAGTAAGGATATCTCATCCAGGGACAAGGAGGTCATAAAATCCCTGTATTCTTCCCTTATAAGGTCCATTGTTGAGTACAACACTCCATTCGGCATGTACCTCACAAAGCACATGCAGCAGCTGGACAGACCTCACCAGGAGAATCCAGGGCCTCAAAAATCTACCATACACAGATAGGCTAAAAGCCCTATCCCTCTACTTTGTTTCATACAGACTCCTCAGAGGTGACCTCTGTCTGGCATACAAAGCGATCTCGGACCCTGCCTTGATGGGACTGCTGCATATCTGCAAGTCAAGCTCCACTTGAATAACCCACACACACAGCCTCATCCTGGTCTGTGACATTAATAGGACAGATTTGTGTCACTGAGACTCTGCCATCTGTGGAATAGACTCCCTCTCCACATTAAGCAGAGTAGCTCTTTAACCCTTGTTAAGTGCAACCTGGATAACTGGATGGGAAACAGAAAATATATCCCAGGATTCCACCCATATCCCTGCTGGACAGGGGCATTGGGTGATGATTTGCCTATACATGGGCTAAACTCTTGGCTAAACTTATAAGGGCCTCAGGGCCAATAGCCTAGTAACTTCCTATAATTCTATGATCCTATGGCAATTAACATAAGTCTTAGAACTTGCATACATCTGGCCTGTACCATTTCATGTAGGATAATTTTCTGTAGGGTCATTTACTTGATAGAGACACATGTAGGCAGGTACATAGCCCACTCAGTCCACCTACTATGCAATCAAGTAACAGGTCGCATATAATGATATCACTAATGTGTGCTGCAGGGCATGCTGGGCATGAATTAAAACTATAGATAATTACTCCTATTCACAACTTCCAGAGAGTGGTAGAGATAGCATATGACACCGCACACACAGAGACACGGAACAGTGTGGAGTGGGGGTTTGGTCTGCGTAGGGTACATTTAAGCTGTGTAGATAAGCCTGGTGGGGTACTGGAGTATTCATCCAAAACCTGCAGACAGATATTTGCAGTATGTTCCATGTTGCCTAAATTGGTTGTGCAGAAACAGTTTCAGCAGTACGGAACCATTCCAGTGGGGCATAACATACTTGTTAGAACACTGGACAAGGAGCATGGCTCCCAGTCAAAGAAGAAACAGGCAGTAGTGGAACCCCATGCAAGGCAGAGAAGGGGGGCAATACATCACAGTACTGGCTAAGTAGAGATATCTGGCCCAAAACTATAGACCACAACACACACAACACATAAAAAATGCATGTATTATCAAAACCAGACAATGCAATATAGTACATGGATGGCCACTCAAGTGTGGAGTGACATAGTGATAGAAGAGAAAAATTCTATAGTGAAGGTTATGGTTATGTCAGGTGGATATGGCAACCACATAGTCTGGTAGCAAGTTGTGAGGAGTTGGTGAACACAACTACCAGAGGTTAAGTGGAGTTGCCATCTTGCAAATGTTGGACATATGTACTGCAGTGCTTGTGGCAGAGATTGCACAGAACTATGGGAGTGTGCATGTGTACTCTGATAGGGTTTCTCATATTGGGTTCACAGGTTCATAGGTAACATTTTCTACGTTGGGTTCATATGTAAGTACTAGGCTAGCTGCCCTTGCCAGACATTTTAAGCCTAGCCAATTTCCCTAGTGAGAACCAAACCCCATACCTTGCTTCTGTGAGGCAAGCAACTTAACCATTATGCCAACCCCCAATCACTTGGGGGCCATCAGATTTATGACATCAGCTACCCTTATAATAGCTACATGTAGACATGGCATCCCATCTGCCCACAGGGTATAGTGTTGGTGTAGAACTACATAAGTGACAGCACACATCTTGGTGAGGTGTCCCAGAGTGGATCCTGAAGAGCACTGGTAGCCATATATGTGATTCATACCTACTATGACCAGTTATAGTAGCCTGTGTGGTCAGAGTTGACAGTGATGCTGTCTTAAGAATAGTCCAAAAACATCAGGCATGCTGGTAATTCTACAAACAGAACACATGAAAGCAGAAAAACAATACATCTGTGGTAGAACTGTAATACACAGAACTCCTCCTCCATACAGCTGGCATACTGATAAGCTGTGAATACCATATGGGTATGTACATACCTTGTTTTGCAGACCACTGCATTTGCAGGTCAGTTAGTACCTCTATGACAGATATAAAACAGCCTCTTGCTAAACGAATCCTGCTACACATGCACTGCACTGCACTGTACCACACTGCAGTATAATGACTAAACCTAACCTGATGATTCCCCTACAGACATCTGTGCAGTTGTCACATTCCTAGGTTCATAGGTTCATACTAGGCTATCTGCCCTAGGGCATTTATAAGCCTAGCCAGAGTGTGTTTGGCTTTCGCCACCCATTTTAAATTAATTTTGCTATGCCCTTTTTCGAGGTTAGTATACTGTGCCTCTGTCTAACAGTGACACAGAAGTGATAGCCAGGGTAAACCTACAATCTCCCATCCACTCATCAAGATTCCTTTTGAAGAGAGTCAATGAGGGACTCTGCCCTAACCTGGACTGGGATTTTATTCCAGAGTGAAGGGAGCCTCTGGGTTATGAATCTGTCCCTCCAGCATGTCCTATTTATTTCAGTGCTGAGGTTCAAGTCTCTTGAGCACGTAGCTCGATGGGATTTGGATTTTCTGAGGTGCAGCATATCCATTAATTCCGGGTTGGACATGGCTTTATACGTCAGGCACAGATCGCCTCTGAGCAGGCGGTATGCCACTGAGTAGAGCTGGAGTTTCTTTAACCAGGCAGCATATGTCATCTATTTGAGCCCTTTGATCCTCTTGGTGAGGTACTTTTGGGGTCTTTCCAGTTACTGCAGGTGGCTGGTAAGGTACATCCCAAAAGGGGCATTATACTCAATTATCGACCTGATGAGGGATGAGTAAAGAGGCACGATGACCTCCCCTGATCTAGATGTGAATCCCTTCATGATTAGGTGGGCTATATAAAATGTTTTTCTAACCACTTTGGCCACGTGGTTGTCAAATGAGATTGCTATCAATTTGGATCCCCAGGTCCCTAATTACTTCTTCCGTACTTAATGGATTACCACTTATGTGGTAATTTGTGGGCACTTTGTTTTTGCCAAAGGGGATGACTATACACTTTTTGGCATTTAGCTTGAGGCCATGGCTCTGGCACCAGTTGTCTGTTTCTATGAGGCCCTTTTGGAGGATGCTTGTGTCGGCTGGAGAGTCGATTATGGCTCCCAGTTTGCAGTCATCTGTGAACTTGGTCAGCCACAGTCCTTCCATATTGGCCTGTACCTCTGAGAAATATATACTGAACAAGAGAGGTCCCAGGACTGAGCCTTGTGGGACGCCACTTGTAACTGGTTTGGAGTCTGACATGGCTCCTGCAATTCTAACCATGTGGGTTCTGTCCTTGAGCCAGTTTGCAACCCATCTAGTGACACAGGGGTTTATATTTAAGCTGGTGAGCTTATCTATAATGCCCGAGTGGGGTATTGTATCGAAGGCTTTTGCGAGGTCCAGGTAGGCTGTGTGGACCACCTTCCCCCTCGTCAATGGCCTTGGTGACTGTTTCAAAGAAATCGACCAGGTTTAAGAGGCAGGATCTGCCCTTAACAAAGCCGAACTGGGTAGGATCCAGTGTCTGTAGGTCCCCAATACCTTTATTTATAAGGTCCATGATGATCCTTTCCATAGCTTTGCAGACCAAGCTATTCAGGTTTATGGGGCGATAGTTTCCAGGATCCGTTGAGGCACCACCTTTGTGGAGAGGGACCACCGTTGCTGTATGCCACTCTTTGGGTACATATCCTGTAGTAAGGCTGAGATTGAACAGTAGTTTTATGTTTGGGTTTAGCTCTTCTTGGAGTTCATGTAGGATGCAGCCCGGGACACCGTCTGGTCCCATTGATGCTGTGTTTTTTGCTTTGGAGAGGGCGGCTCTTACCTGAGCAGCTGAGATGTCAGGAGGGCAGCACTCTGCTGGGATAGATATTTGCCCTTTTGGTGGTGGTGGGGGGGGGGGTTTGCGCTGAACCTGTCAGCTAGAATGTTGGCAATGTCTGTGGGTTCGGTGTATTTTTGTCATTTTGGACTAATTCTGAGCATATCTGGGAATTCCCACCCAGGTTCCTAACATAACTAAAGAAAGCCTTGTGATTATCCTTAGTGTCCTGTGCAATTTTTCTCTCAAAGCTGGCCTTAGACGATTTTATGAGTGCCCGTAGTTTTTTGCTAATACTGATCAGAGATGCCTTCCCTTTTTGGGATTTTGCTCTATCATGTAGTAGCTTCCTCCTTCTATTGTACAGTTTGTTTATGGCTGGGGTCCACCAGACAGGACGTCTGCCTTTGGAGGATTGGGTCTTGGTTTTATTTGGGATTGCATGATCCATGCATTCCTGAAGGTGTTCATAAAATGCGTTTATAAAGGATTCTGCGGTCTGGGCCATATTTTCCACAGGCCCACGGGCTTTGAAGGATTCCACCTCAGTTTTGAGGAGTGTGAAATGTGCTTTAGAGGAGTTTTTCACTGCGGTTTTCTGGGCAGGGGGTGGGGTCGGGATGTGAATATCCAGTGAGATTAGTTTATGGTCTGATATTACCAGTGAGGGATACACTTCTGGTCTGGAGCATAGAGTCCCCATGTTGGTGATTATCAGGTCCAGTATGTTTTCCATAGCATTTGAGTTTATAAATTCTAGTAACCTTTGGGCTAGGGTGTTGGAGCTAGAGTAATGCTCCCAGTCTATGTTTGGGTAGTTGAAGTCGCCCAATATAATGGTGTTTGGAGAGACCTTCATATTTTCCAGTGTTCTCAGGAAGGCCGAGTGGAGTTCCTGGGTTTGGGAGGGTGGTCTGTAGCTGGCTATAAACTGGAAGGCAGTTTTACCCACTGTTAGTTGCACATGGATAGTCTCTGATGCTTCGTGCTGTGCCACCAACCTGGAGGTGTGGGTATCTCTGACGAATATTGATACCCCTCCTCCTTTTGTGGTTCGGTCCAAGTTTCGGGGCTGAAAAGCATGGTATGAGGTATAACCTGGTAGTGCTGGGGTGCTTTCGGGAGCCTTGAACTAAGTTTCTGTTACTGCACAGATATCGATGTTCTCCATGCTAAGAAGAGTTTTGAGTGCATGCATCTTGAGGTTTAGACTTCTGGCGTTGAGTAGCACTACTCTTAGTTTCTTATCCCTTGTGATACCTATGGAGGTGGGTTTGTCTTTTGAGCCTTGCCTAAAAAAGGCACTATGGAGGTAGCAAGAGCCTTTGCCAATATCCGAAAGCCCAGGGGTGATAGGTGCAAACTGTCCCTAGCAAAGCATTGTGGCTTGTCGAGCATGTCATCCCAGGCTGACAGGCATTGGATCCCCTTTGAATGACACCAATACTTAAGCCAATTGCTGAAATTGATCATCTTGTCTTCATATTGTGGCATCACTCTTGGTGAGGGTAAGATGCTACTCAAGGTCAGGGTCATACCGGCCTGGGCTACATGCTCAGAGAGCTCCTCTATGTCTCTTTTCATGTAGTCCAGGGAGGTACGTCTCAGGTCATTCACACCAGCATGGACAGTGACTGAGTCATATTTGTACTTGCCATGGAGTGACCTGAGTGCTTGTGTTATGTGGCGGATCCTGGCACCCGACAGGCAGCTCACCGTGACCTTCTCCTTGTTCAGCCTGGTGAGCGGGACGTCAGTGTGCCTGACGATAGAGTCACCTATTACAAGTGTATCAGGTGTGTTGTTTAGCCTTAAGGGCTGTGACTGTTCGGCACACTGGCTTTGTGAGCTATGTGTTGCACGTGTTTTGTTTTGGGGTAGCGGTTGCTTGGGTGTCTGCTTTGGAGGTCTCTGCTGCTTAGGCAGATTTTTATTTAGAGCCTCCGAGTATGTTTTTGTGTGTTTATGTGTTTGGTTTGCTGTCGTGGTAGGTCTATGTGAGACTGGAATTGTAGTGAGTGTGGTTTCCTTTTCCTCCTGACTGGTTACGCCAGTACTGAGTTGAGAGAGCTTACCCTCCAGTTTGGCTATATGGTTACATCACTCACATGTGTTGGAATTTGTTGGGAGGAGGAGTGGTTTGTCTGTGTACATGAGGCAGTTGTAAAACAACTGGTCTGAAGCCCAAGTGCTTAAACTAAAAGGCTTAGAATGAGTTACACCAAGCAGTAATAAATACAACTGAGTACTTTTAAGATGACGCAAAAGCAAAATAAAGTAGGAAGAAACACAAATACAGTATAAGCAGATACATTTTTTTTTTTTTTTTTTTTGAGTGTGCAAATGAGATGGGCCCAGGAGGAGTATCCAAGTGCAAATTTACAAGAGGGGCGGGCAGTTTCAAAGCCACCAAGATTAACACCAACACAAAAGTAAGGAGGGTGGGTGGGCACCTACTGAAAAAACAGTCAACTTCCAGCTAGATATTGCTCAATGTAACACAAACAAATTACTTTAAATCGTGTATTATTTGATAAAAGTGCAGATAAAAATCTACTTAGCTCCACTCATTAGGCTTGCCACCCCTCAGGTTTTTTTCCGGACTATCAGGAAATCAAACTGATTCTCCGGTAGTCAGGAAAACACTGTACAAACTCAGGTATTCTGTTTCAAAAAGGAAACAGACTATCGGAGTTTGTAAATCAGCTGATTTACTATGCTTTTTTTACAGAAAAGCATAGTAAATCGGCCAAAAGCAGGCGGAGTTTGTAAATCGGCTGATTTACTATGCTTTTTTTTACAGAAAAGCATAGTAAATCAGCCAAAAGCAGGCGGCGGGAACGAAAAAAGAGGGCGTTCCCATTGAGTGATGATGTCGTGATGTCACAAAATAGGCGGTATGTTGGCAGGAGAGGGGGTTGGGGTGGGCGTGGTTACTGGTGATGCGAGGGGTGTGGCTTTGCTCAGGTTTTAGACGTGAAGGAAGGTGGCAACCCTACCACTCATGCAGGTCTCAGTTGGCCAAAGCTCACAGTTTAAACAGAAAACAATTCACTGTACCACTTGTATAAGACAGAAACCGAATAACAATGAGGTAAACTACCCCCACTTATCACTGGCTATGCAGGTTTTTTAACAAGCCTTAACTGAAAATACCACTTGTATAAGACCTACTTAAAAAACAGTCAACTTCCAGCTAGATATTGCTCAATGCAACACAAACAAATTACTTTAAATCGTGTATTATTTGATAAAAGTGCAGATAAAAATCTACTCAAGGTTATGAGGGCTCACTCCCTTTCCAAGACTGGTGTTCCAGGTCCTCCATATCTGTGGACTTCTGTGATATGGTCCATCTCCTGTGGTGGACATGTTCCTGGCAATGACCCATGTCATGGTTATCTTTTGCCAAATCTGATGTTAACTCCTGTTATGACCACCTTACTTAAATGACTCCTGTTGTGATGTGCCAACCACCTCCCCCAATTTCCTCTACATATTGCAGCTACAGGCTTGTTCTTATGACAACTATTCCTGCATCAGTGTAATAAATCTCTGCAATACAATACTCACAAAATGCATTGGTATTCCTTAACCATTGTACTGTGGCCAATGTACTCTATGTAACATGTCCTGTTCTTTGTGCATGTTGACACCCCATCCAAGGCTAGGCATAATAATATCACATGATTGTTGTGTGTCCACACACCTATGTAGAGTTATTTCCATGTGTGTGTGTTGCTGCCATTCTTCAGAGTTGTTCAGTATAGTGCAGGGTTACATTATCATGTGTTTTCTGTTTCCTGAGCATGTCTACATTGACTGTTTTAAAACCCAATGTCCTAATGCAAGGAGAGTCCTGTGTTGCTTGTATTAGTGTAGTCTCTCACAATGCTGCATTTATTGTATTAATTTGGAGCTCATAGTAAAGTGGTTAATGAGGGACTGTATTAACAGTTGTCTCTAAATGTCTACTGTAATACACCATGATATCAGTATAGAATCACTACCCTGCTTGTGTCTGCCCCTCCCAGCACTGTGCACTACATGCTTGTGTTTACCATAATACACCATGATATCAGTATAGAATCACTACCCTGCTTGTGACTGCCCCTCCCAGCACTGTGCATTACATGCTTGTGTTTACCATAATACATCATGATATCAGTATAGAATCACTATCCTGATTGTGCTTGACCCTCCCAGCAATGTGCACTACATGCCTGTGTTTACCATAATACACCATGATATCAGTATAGAATCACTACTCTGCTTGTGCGTGCCCCTCCCAGCAATGTGCACTACATGCTTGTGCATGGTGTTTGAGCAGCTCATAGCACTGCTAGTATGCATGACTTGATAATTTTGAATTGCCTTGTTGTTGCACTGTGCTCCCCATTACATGATGTCTGAATGTCCATGTGCATAGAGCTACCATTTTGCTTC